>NC_066523.1:20218090-20422508 GCF_024679095.1 Eriocheir sinensis | reverse complement strand
TACTTTGATTATGTCGGTCTCATTTTCCGGGACGGTGTGACTGTCCGTCATCAGGGTATACTGTGGGTTGCCTGTCTTCGTGCACAGTAAATGAGCGGGGTGCTCTCGTGATCGGCTCGTCAGACACACCTGCGTACATATATAGAGGATAAACACACAATAAAGAGGACGAAGGTCGCACCATCATGGAATTGGTCACTGTTATGCGTGCTTGTGCTGCGGTCCAGCACGCCATCAGCTCCTAACTTTTTTTTTTCATTTGCCTAATTTTTTCAGTACTCGTTGCTGCCGGCATAAGGTAGTTGACTTATGTGCTAGTGCACCACCACACAACAATTCGCTGCTCAAGCTCAATAATGTTTTAGTTCTAGAAATTCCATTCACAAGCCTGAGCATTATCAACAAGAGGCTCGCCTTTCACCTTTCCCCCTCCTATGGTTGCAACATTTACGCTTCATATATCACGGTCCGAACCCCAATATTTTGGACCTTGCTAATACAAGCCTTTAGAGCAATTGCTTCACAGTAAAACTATTACTCTTCAAAATATCGTTACGGCTTAAACAAACAGGTGGCCGCAGTTCGGCTGACCCCCCTACACCGGCGGGCAACAAAGGGGAGCCAAGAGAGGTCTGGAGGTATCGAGAGCGCGCGCACTAAGACTTGATTATTCAGCCAGATGTACAGGTTTCCCATACAAGCAGCGCTGCCAATCCATCGCCACCAAGTTCATCCGAGAATATTTCGTTTCAAGTTTTAGTTCTGTAATATATTAGACCATATAACATTGTTTACCTTATTTATTTCCTACCTCTTGAAAAATGTTTGTGAGGTTCTTCTTCGGTCATTATGAAAAGTTTGCTCTTGAGCTGTTTGTGCAAGCAAGGGCCTTGGCGGTGTTCAAGGTGTAGAGGTTAGGCAGCAAATGCTGGCAGAGGCCATCCTCGGCGGTGGCGGCGGGCACACAGGTGGCGCAGGGAGGAGGGAGGGAGGGCGGGAAACAAATTACTTCAGTCCAAGTCTTAACAACAACACTGTCGAAAATAAAATACTACAGTCCATTGCAGGAATATAGAGGACGACTGAGTGGCTGGATGCCCGGCCACGTCCAGGGGTGTGGGAAGGCCCGCCGCTAGGCCTGGCTCGGCCATGGGCAAATATTTGATTGCACAAGATTAGTGTGAGAATTCTAGGGAGCAGCTGTAGCGTTCGTAAGAATGAGATTTATCGAGGAGCCGCGTTCCCATGCCGCCGCGCAACACTGGCCACGGACCACGCCGCCGCCCGCTCCTTCCCTTCGAGCAAAGGAGGGCAGGATTGTCTATTAGATGCGATAAGACTTGTGATCTATTTTCTTCTCACCCATCGTGCATCGTGAAGTACGATGCCCATGGGTGTCCCAGCGGCAGGAGTCCTGCTCCCCAGCCTGTGTGTGTCTAGGGAGTGCTGCGCTGCAACGGGCGACACAAAACACTGCTATAACCCTGTCTGAGCTTTTGGCCTCCCCACCACGTGTGTGTTGTGGTGGGCCGGTAGTGATGGCAGGGGAAGGGATGTTTAGCAGGCAGTAGTGATTGTGGTGGAAGCGGGGCTATGATTGTTGTGATAAGCTGTGGTGGAGGAAGTTTAATGGTATAATAGTAATGGTGGTGGGAATAAACGAACAGTTACAATTCCCATGGCGTGTAGTCTCATTTTTCTCTTTTGATAAGGTACGAAATTCCCATTCGCCGTAGGAGGTCATGGGATTTAAAGCGTGTCAACCCTCCCCTTCGCCGGCGTCAGGTGACCCGCCGGCAACTGTGCGAACTAGTTGTACATCAAACCAGTTCGTTCCTCGTAAAATTTCCTTAGTTCTTTTTTTCCAGTCAAGTGAAAAGGTAAGGGAAGGGCTCAATTCATGCCTCGTTCAAGGAAGGTATAATTCGTTTCAACAAGCTGGAAACGTTCTCTCACATGCTTACGATGATTTCACATGATCCCAGAGTACGTTGCGTGCCCCGCGTCCATAAGTGTCCGGGTAATGGCAGCCAAATTAAGTAAAGAAAATATTTAGTCGTGAGTAGCAGTGTAAATCTGTGTGGCCTTTGGGACGCTGGGAAAGTGCATCCTAGACAATAATTCGGTGCTGAAGAGGAGAGTATTGCCGCAGCTTTGACCGTTTTGTGACCAATCCTCGTAGCCAGACACAGAGGTTTAGTGTATTGGTGAATCGCTTAATTATTGTGATTTTAGCTAGTAAGAGGGTGAGCATTCTATATCAAAGTCACTATCACAAAGTTGACATTTTTTTTTCCATACCACAAATGGAAATGTTGCTTCAAAAAAAAGTTTCTGATGATAACTAAGGGCAATTCAGTTTCATGGGAATTTTTGATCATATTCTTTTGAAAATCAGATTAGAAATATTAAATAAGTTTCCAGATTTTACTGTAGTAGTATTGTGAGTGAAAATACTAATGAACTTTTGCACTGAAAAAATAAAGTGAGATAGATTTTAGTAGAAATTCCAGTGCAGCAAGGTCGAGGGGAGGAAGGAACTGGTCAGTTAGCGAGACGAGGAAAGCATTAACTCCTAAATTATCACTAAAAGATAGGAAGGGACACATCGCAGCCTACTGTGAGCAACTGAAAATGTTAAAAGAGGCAAGCTGATGAGCCTTATAGCCAATAATTTTTTGACTGAAAGGGCCGTGTGAGTGAAGACCAGCACACATTGATATGCGTATACTCGTTACAGGGATGGATAAGATCATTGCAATAAGGAAAGACAAAAGAATTGGCGGAAACACCTTTTTCACTCATCTAATTTATCAAAGAAGACAAATAAGAAGCTAATTCCTCAATGTTACCCTTTCACAGCAGGAGAGTCACCAGCATGTTCTCTGAAAACCCTTCGGAGGGACAGACAAGTTAAGTGTTAACAGTTGATATCGCATGCATGTTCATGGCCACAGACGCCACACGCACCACGCTTCAGGTCTCCCTCTCCTGTTCCTTCGTTCGCCCAGCCGTTCACGTCAACAACAATAGGTGTCCTAAAAGGAGAAGAGGAACGTCAGGAATACGCACATGGCAGGAAATGTTACTGAATGTACAGATCCTTAACAGTCGCTTCCACGCCCGCCGTTGATGCCCAAGTGACACAATTGGCGGCGGAGTGTGAGCATGAGTCTGAGGCTGACCGTCGGACCGTCGCGCCTCCATGGGAACTTCAAGGTCGCCACGCAACGAAAAAGGAACCATTAATGCCCGTGACGAAGACATGAAAGGGAGCATCCTCTGCTAATACTATAGCCACGTCAGGCAGCAGGACCAACACAAAACAAAACAAAAAGTAGAACCCGCAAAGCTATAACACACACACACACACACACACACACACACACACACACACAGGACCAACCAAAGACTTCCCGACCCACGATGTTCACCTCCTGCTCCCGCCAGCTGCTGCTCAACTCATTTATTTACCCTCCCTCCGCCCTGCCTAGCCCCCGCCCGGCGCCACCTCACGCCCGCCAAGGGAGCTCATCACCCCTCCACGTGCTTCAACGCGGGAAGCTGCCAAAGGGGCGTGTGTCCCCCCCTCCGAGGCTGAGGAAATAATTTGTTTGTGATACTCCGAGTGACGATGAAAATTAGTCTTCGTATGATTTTTTGCCCAGAAAACTTGGTGTCATTACCTGGACCGCTCCGCAACCTTTTTGATGTGAGCGAGATGACGTGCCCGCCGTAATTGTTTCACCTGTGTGTGTGTGTGTGTGTGTGTGTGTGTGTGTGTGTGTGTGTGTGTGTGTGTGTGTGTGTGTGTGTGTGTGTGTGTTCTTGATGACCTTAAAGTATGTGTGCAGAACAACTATTTTCATTACGGAATATATAAGGATCCACGGAACACTGTATTGACCACTTATGAAGGGCGTCCATTTCGTCAGTGTGTGTGTGTGTGTGTGTGTGTGTGTGTGTGTGTGTGTGTGCAAGTACAGTAATGTTTGATGGGAAGAGTTGTATGATTAATTTAAGAGTGCTTTGGAGCTTTCGTTCGTGATTGTCATTGATTCACGTCTTATGATTACCTTGGTGTCATCATATTCTCCTTTAGGCTTGTTATCATTGTGTCATATACGAGAGAAAGGCAACACACACACACACACACACACACACACACTCGACCTTCAGCCTTGCACCGCCGAGAACATTACGTTTAGTGGACTTGAGTTTTTTTGTTGAACTCAGTTACGTGTTTATTTCTGCCTCACGCTCCACTTTTTCCCTCAAAGTTATAAATATCTCAATTGAAAGATCAAGTAATTATTTATAATATAATTCATTTGACCTTGCATGGTAGAGTAGCACGAGCAGTATCAACCCCGCCCTGGATCATGGAAGGCTGAGGAGTAGGAAACAGCTGGAGAGTAAAATTCACGTAGACGTATATTTAGATGGACTTTGCTTCTCGACTCATAGAAACCGCAGCATTTTTGAGTCATCGTCCTCGTGGAGTTTACCAATGCTGATACAATGTGGGAATAGTCCCATGATGAACAATGGGCTCCAGGTTAGCGGGGTCGGTGGCGCCTCCCCTCACCTGCCCTCCTGTAGGCATCCCATTGTGTCCCCTTAACCGGTTCTTCGCTATATTTACCACCAAGTTGCCTTCTCGACGCAGTGGACGCTCTCTGCTGTTGCTGCTACTGCTGCCGCCTCGCTGT
Source organism: Eriocheir sinensis (assembly GCF_024679095.1). NCBI lineage: Eukaryota > Metazoa > Arthropoda > Malacostraca > Decapoda > Varunidae > Eriocheir > Eriocheir sinensis. Next base: position 20,417,796 of record NC_066523.1, on the reverse strand, counting down.
ACAGTTTTGGCCAAGTCGTGCGCTGCGGCCAGCCAGCCTGCGCGGCGGAGTGCTGGTGGAAGTTCCTTGCTCGTCGCCAACCCTCAGATTCTCACGCTCAGGGGGAGTCGCTCACGCCAGACCGACCATTATGTGCACCGCTTTTAGTAATTTTTCGTTTCGTTTCAGCCGCTTGCGGAAAATATTCTGTGTGTTTTGTGTCTTCTGACCTGAGTGGTAGTGTGGTGATTCAAGTTCCGAGGTGGCGTTCTTTGTAGTAGTAAATCAATCGACGAAGATATCTTCACCTAGCAATATTTGTTAGTTTTAGAGCGTTTGAACACTTCAAGAGGAGCAGTAGAAATGCATACTGATTCTTGAAGTAGAATGTAGAATGGCCGGTCTCCAATAGGTGATGTTTATCTTCTCAGGTTTAAATTGATGAACCTGAGCTTGTATGACGGTACTGCGCAGCCAAGTGATCAGCCGTTGTCAGGAGCTGTTCTCATCGAGGCCAGAGGTTGTCCTGCTGTGCCCCTCACCGCCGAGACTCTACGGCCAGTCTGCCAACCATTCAGACAATCCGAGTAAATAAAATTAGCGGCGGCACTTTGCATAAAATTCGATTACACCGAGACCCAATAACTTCCCAGAGTAGCACTGCTTTTTGGTATATCACGTTCCCCTCGTGGTCAATGGGCTGTTACGCCTTCCATGCCGGTGAGCGAAGCGGTTGTGGTCGACCGCCGCTGTGCTCCGTCTTGACTCGGAACACCCGAAGGAGAACATTGTGCACACACTGCCGAGAGTTCCACGCTCGGGACATGTGTACTCCGCGTTGAATATGCCGCACAAATCCTACTACATTCTACTTAGGCAGATAATTAAGGCTCGGCATGATAAAAGTTCCGTCCATCCTGCCCGCCCGCGGAGGAGGCGAACACAGGAAATGTCTGAAGAGCGGCTGAGGCGGGTGGTCGCGCAGCCTGCTGGCCGCTCGCTCTGGGCTAATGATCTGGCGGTCTTTTTTGCTGGTCGGTCGGCGGAAGTTGCTCGCTAGATTACGGTTCGCCTACGCATAGAAATTATCCCTTAGTTACAGAGGATGTGATCATGAGATATGTGATAGGCATTGCTAATCTCTCCTCAAAAGACTGATTTCAATGTTCCCCGGCGACTTTAGACGAGTTGTTTCGGTTCATTTGAAACTGTGTTCTTGAGAGGAATATTTTGACCCACCATATTTTGCTCCCCCAATAGATGCGTTTGATATCACTGCTTCCAGTTAGGTTTTGTCCCTCTAATTATTACGTGTGAAGGCGGACTGAGAACTCATAAGACTGTACCATTAAATTGGGAAGCAACTTTTTCTTCCTGCTGGCACGAAAATTATTAACCATAAACGCTCATGTAAATTATTTGATTTTTTTTTCCATCCTGCTCACTGGAGTACTGGGTATTTCGAATTATTATTGACCTTTCCAAGTTGCGATTTTGGATGTTCTAACCTTTACTTGAGCCACACACACGGATGGGTATCGAAGCAGGAAGAGAGCGAATGTTAACTAAATATTTAGCGAGAAAGGGTCATGCCATACCCCCAATTCGATAAGCCGGGAACCCATGCGCTTGTAGGTTACGGCTATAGCTTGAAAGGTACTACGTGGGGTCGATATAATATTCCAGGAAGTATAATAGGCACGTTTCCGATCACTTGAGGGTTGCGCACATTGAGGACGCGAGTGTTGCATCAAAGTTTACGGTTTTCCAAGTAATTATAAGGTTTTCCCGGCGTCCTTCAGTGTTTCTCCTTCTGAATTTCCTGATACACGGTAGTCAGAGAGAGAGAGAGAGAGAGAGAGAGGGGGGGGGGGAGAGGGGGGGGGGGAAACAGAAACACTGACCGTTTTTTTAGACAAGAAGAGAAAAGGGAAAGGAATAAATGGAGAGAGAGAGAGAGAGAGAGAGAGAGAGAGAGAGAGAGAGAGAGAGAGAGAGAGAGAGAGAGAGAGAGAAGGGAAAAAACAGACACACGGACAGTTTTTTTTACACAAGAAGAGAAAAGGGAAAGGAATAAATGAAGAGAGAGAGAGAGAGAGAGAGAGAGAGAGAGAGAGAGAGAGAGAGAGAGAGAGAGAGAGAGAGAGAGAGAGAAACTTTTTTTTGTAGTTTGTCGTCCTATTTGGCATTGAACGTATCGGATTTTTATATTAAAGTCTTTGGTCTCCCTCTTCTTTAAAATAATAATAATAATAATAATAATAATAATAATAATAATAATAATAATAATAATAATAATAAATAAGTTGACATAGTACTCACTCGGACTATTTCAAGCAGCACAATTGTAATATCTTTTCCCTTGTAATTTTTTTTTTTTTTCGCCCTTCGTCTCCCTCCATTTGCCGCTATAAGGAAAAGATCGACATACAGCAGAGGCAGTGACCAGGCAGCCATATATATACGCTCATCATCATCGTCATCATCATAATCATTATAATATACGTTCATCCACGGTTCCGTTTCTAAATACTAGGCTATGTAGAAGTAGGCTTAAGTGTCCGTCGTCCATTAGTATTGTATCATTGTAGGAGTAAGTGGTCTGTTGTTCCTAAGGGCCATATTTTTAAACATTTCTGCGCCCAAGAACATGTAATTTACTAGTCTTTCGTGGGAGTTTAGGGCCTTTCCAGGGGTACTTTTATGACCCTGGTGGTAGTCTGAGCCTTCTTCTGTACCGTGAACCTTGAAGAACACTCATTACAAACAAGAACACGTAATTTACTAGTCTTTCGTGGGAGTTTAGGGCCTTTCCAGGGGTACTTTTATGACCCTGTGGTAGTCTGAGCCTTCTTCTGTACCGTGAACCTTGAAGAACACTCATTACAACCAAGAACACGTAATTTACTAGTCTTTCGTGGGAGTTTAGGGCATTTCCAGGGGTACTTTTATGATCCTGGTGGTAGTCTGAGCCTTCTTCTGTACCGTGAACCTTGAAGAACACTCATTACAACCAAGAACACGTAATTTACTAGTCTTTCGTGGGAGTTTAGGGCATTTCCAGGGGTACTTTTATGATCCTGGTGGTAGTCTGAGCCATCTTCTGTACCGTGAACCTTGAAGAACACTCATTACAACCAAGAACACGTAATTTACTAGTCTTTCGTGGGAGTTTAGGGCATTTCCAGGGGTACTTATATGATCCTGGTGGTAGTCTGAGCCTTCTTCTGTACCGTGAACCTTGAAGAACACTCATTGGAACTCGATTAACCTCCTTGTTGGCCTTTGGAAATAGTTAGTGTGAGAGGCGGGAGCATTTGACAATTCCAACCTAAATATAAATATAGACCTATTGAGCTGTCTCCTTTGTTGTAAAAAAAAAAAAGTGGCCCAAGTAATTATCTGAATATTGCACAAACGTAGGTCTAGCTTGTCTGCCTTTTCTTGATTTTGTTTATTGTAGACCTTGGGAGTGTGATCTGTAAGGTGTGCATCAGTGTAAGCCTGTCAATTTTGCCGTCTCTAAATATTTCATAAACATAGGCTTAGGTAGCTCGACGTTTTAATATCTATAGACAAAGGCCTTAGTAGTCTGTCAGGTCGTTTTGCCTCTCTTTATTTGTATGAAAAAAGAAACTGTCGGGATTTTTACTGAGTGCACTGAACAAGTCACGTAGCAAAGTCCCGCTTGGTTGGCAACGGCTTCAATTTTGTCGCTGTAAGTGAAAATGATACACAGTTAAATATTAGTAGTACATCGTTGTATTTCACACCAGAGCTTTGACTCTCTACTTCTTGTCTGTGACTTGAAACAAATGAACTTGATAATCCTAGGCTTGAGAGAGAGAGAGAGAGAGAGAGAGAGAGAGAGAGAGAGAGAGAGAGAGAGAGAGAGAGAGAGAGAGAGAGAGAGAGAGAGAGAGAGAGAGAGAGAGAGAGAGAGAGAGAGAGAGAATCGAAAAAGACTCGTAATGCTCAATGATCCTCTTTAAGTCTACGAGAGAGAGAGAGAGAGAGAGAGAGAGAGAGAGAGAGAGAGAGAGAGAGAGAGAGAGAGAGAGAGAGAGAGAGAGAGAGAGAGAGAGAGAGAGAGAAGGATAAGAGAACAAGAAAGCATCCATTAAAACCAATTAACCTCCGTGACGAAATTAATAGCATATGGAAACAAGAGCCTCGCGTGAAGGCCTTCGTGGACCATAAATAACACCCCGTCACGACCAAGATTTCCTGGCCGCCGCATTACGTCCACATTTTGCAGGTGTTTCCGCTGCTGCACCACCACCGGAAGGCTGACTGAGTGGCTGCATGGGTTACTGCTGCTGTTGGGGGCTGGCGTTGCAGGAGAAGGAAATGTCTGCACCCTCCGAAGGCGCCTCTCAACTTCCCAGAATGCGCTGCTCCGGCCGGGATTCTCTGCTTGGCGGCTGCTGGCTGGGCGGGTCGTGCCTTGCTCATCAGATTAGAGCCGCGGCATCTTGTTCACGCGTCAAAGTGGTGATTTATCCGCAACCGTTCCTGGCCTGCGCGAGGGGCTTGTTGTTGAAACTCTTCCCAGGCAGGTGGAGTGTGTGTGTGTGTGTGTGTGTGTGTGTGTGTGTCCACTTAACGAAACTGGGGTGTTTGGCCGTATAGCACGTCATAGTCTTCTTGCCAAGTGGTAAATGATATTGTTATTTATGAAGTGCTTTTTTGTTTCATTGTTCTGTGGTTACCCCTCCCCTACCCCATTGCGCTCTCTCTCTCTCGAATATTGCATATAGGCTACGTATACTACTGTACTACCAGTCTACCACTACTTACTACTACTGCTGCTGACCTCAATAATAATAATAATAATAATAATAATAATAATAATAATAATAATAATAATACCAATGCAGACATCGATGATAAAACCCAAATTTGCAATGTAGGACAAACCCATCGGCGGGACTTGGTCGGTATTATAAGACACTTTTGCTTCTCACATCAGCTATTTCTAAAGGTCAAAGCGGGGGTCAGTCGGGTTCTAATGAGTGTTTCTTCAGGTTCACGGTACAGAAGAAGGGTCAAACTACCGCCAGGGTCATGAAACTACTCCTGGAAATGCCCACAATTACGAAAGCCTTGTCAAATATGCGTTCTTGGCCGGCGAAATGTCTTATAATACGGCCCAAAAGTTTAGGGGACATACTCTCAAATCTTTCTGCGCCCCATCACACATATTTGACATGCTTTTCGTAGGAGTTTTGGGCGTTTCCAGTAGTAGTTTGATGACCCTGGTAGTAGTTTGATCCTTCTTCTATGCTATGACTGTGAAAAAGCACTCATGAATACCCGATTAATCTCCTTTGTGACCTTTGGAAATAGTTGATGTGAGAGGTTGAAGCATCTGAGAATACCGACTCAGACGTGACTGTACCGCTGACGTCACGAGGTTGCATGGCTCGCGTCCTCTGCATTCCCAGAGCTCCACCCGTAATTAACTTCCTTCTGGAGGGTCACGATTAGCAGTAAACACGCTTAGGGCACGGCAGTTGCAGTTCCGTTCAAGCAGCTTCCTGCCGACCTTGAGAATACGAGGCCCTCCCCTCTCCCTTTGCCCCGAACTTACTGATGCTTTTCTTAATTAAATTGTGCATTGCCCCACCCGCCAGCCCACGTGGCACCCAATACTACAGGTAGCAAGCTTATCTATATTTTTGTCGTGTTACTTTCTTCGTGAGCGGTATTTAGCAAAGGTTTGGATCGTCGTGGTATATCAAAGGTGTGGACCGTCCTGCTATGGCGGTGTCATATACCATTATCATATTCTTTCAGTAAGGTGATGCTAGAACAAATATTATTCAGTGGACATTTTCTTCTCTAGTATGCTCAATGCCCCAAACGCCTACGAAAGCCTTGTCAAATAATGTGTACTTGGGCGCCGAAAGGTTTGATAATACGGGCCTAATATTGGTGACAGCTGTGGTCCTGGGGCTGGTGAAGGAGCAGGGGTTGGTGGTGGTTGTGGTGATGGTGGTAACGACTCGAAGCTGAAGAGACGGGACAACGCGGTGGGCAAGTGGTGGTGGTGGTGGTGCGGGGTCGGATTGCATCACCCCACCAGACAAGGAAAAGAGCACAGACACTCTTTATACAATGGCCATTTCCACTTGGGTAATTATTTTCGGGGAAGTCACTGATTAAGTATTTCATTTTCAGCCAGACTTGGTTTGTTCATTCGTGTGGAATTGCTGTCGTGTTCACAACGTCCGATTTACTCATCGTCTTCCTGTGAGCACACAAGACCACGTTTCACATTCAGGATCATAAATTCATGAAGTGTTTCCAAGCAATGTCCCACTTTCTTCTGTTCCGCCAAGTCAGCCAACCCTCAATTACCCTCAAGATGCCTGGTCGGTAAATATTCAACACTGCAGCTTCACGAACTTTCCGTAGATAAACTTATATCTTATACAATTTTTTTTTTTTTTTTTTTTTTTTTTGTAATTTCCCATCATATAATATTGACTTCAGGAGAAAAGCAAAGTTTTCCTTGTTTGGTACCCATAGGCTATATTTTTTTTACACACACATTATATATATATATATATATATATATATATATATATATATATATATATATATATATATATATATATATATATATATATATATATAAAATGTGCGTGTGTGTGTGTGTGTGTAAAAAAATATAAACAAGGAAAACTTGGCTTTTCTCCTGAAGTCAGTAGGCGGTGGCGAGTGGATATCGTGACGGCGCCGCGTCCAGGACGACGCGGGTTCGCGCCCCGCCCGGTGCCACAAGCTGAGATTTTTCATCCACCGCCGAGTGGCCCAAGATTACCCACATACTGTTCTGAAGACCATCTATCAATCCGGACTCTCTATTCTAGGATCTAAGATGAGCTCCGGGGGGGGGGCAGTATGAGCCAATTCAAGATGGCGCCACTATAAACACTTTCCTGCGCCACGACGAGCTGGGGCCGACCACCAGGCCCCATCAAGAAAGTCTATCGGCGCCATAGGCGAATATGTAAAAAATAAATAAATAAATACCAATGTACCATGAAACAGGCCTATGATGAGCTGCTATTGGCCGCAACTCGGTTTAAGAATAACTAGGATGTGACACAAGAACTATCAATGAGACATGAAGCACTACTAAGTAGCTGTGATTCACCACAAAGCAGCCATGCACTGCTACACTCATCATATAAGCCTTCTTAAAATTGCAGAGGCAAAAAACACTCCTCTGCTAAATGAACAACCATGTGAAGTAACATCAACATACTGAAATTTGTAGTCACCATCCATCAGGTCTTATTCACCACTGGTGTAGCACCTTGCCACCATATGCTTCCCACCCAGAAAATTACATTTTGGAGAGAACAGGGTCACACCTTCCTTCCCCTGGTCTGGCATTTTCATGCAGGATAGAACGGTTCTATCCTGCATGAATTCTGAGAGTACATAAAGAGGTTCTATTAGAACCTCTTTTAGGTACTCTTCTATTATGACGTTGCAGGTTTCAGGAATAATCTAGTAAACTGTGTTGCGAACTACCCTGAAACCATGCAGTAGTAGTCTTGTAGTGGTCTCCAGTTGTGTAATGTGATGGCCAGCCTCATCCTCTGTTCTAAGGCCTTCCTCCATTATGTGTATTGATTCTTGGCCCAACTCTGCTAAGCAGTTCCATTTAACATCTCAGAATCCATACATAAAATCCTGAAACTCATATACACTTTGCTGGAGTTGAGGTTGTTAGGTGGTCTTCAGGCCAGCATGTTTAAGCTACTCAGCAATGACTGAAAATTGTCAGCTTGTAGTGGCAGGTGGTACTTGATCCTGGGTCATCCTTGACACCACATTCGCACACTGACAACACAGCCACCACCTTCCCTATGTGTCTTTATCTTGTTAAATTTTGGACACTCCATGTTGACTGCCATTCAGATGATGCATGAAAGGAAAGTATATATGAGGAAAGAGATATTTTACTAAAGCATTTTATTAGCATCTCACTCAAGAAACAGTATTTAACATTGTCAGCACACAAGTAGTATGAGGCACCTTCAGGCCAGGGTCTGTGAGGTGAGGGTGTTCTTAGAGGCCTTCATACTCCGGTATGCTTCCACCACCCTCTGCCGCTCCTCCTCCAGTATCCTGCGCCTTCCAGCAGAAACTTGCTTGTTCTTTGATTTCTGGCTGGGCTTGCCAGTTTTACTTGGGGTTGCATCTTCTTTATTTCCCTTCAGCTTCTCCATAAATAAAAATGATTTGGGCTGTGGGAATAGAAAATATATGCCTATGAACCATGATAAAGCACAAGGACAGTAAGACTGCTACACACTTCTATGATAACATCAATAGAGTTCCCCCCCAAACTTTTTTTTAAAGTAAGAGAAGCAGCTAGTAAAAAAACCCTACTGAATTCTGCTTCTGTAAAAGAAGGCATAATCCAATGACCTGAAGAGAGGTCAATTTTGGAAGGAAAGGTGCCTCTGTTTCAGAGGGATGAAAGAACAAAAATGTTGATTAACTTTTGCATAAGGGAATTGGATAGTATAGGGATGATCTAAAGTAGAAAGTCGCGTGCAGCAGGGCCACAGGAGAGGGAGTTAGCAAGTTCAGAAGAGCAGTCAGCATGAAGAGATTGATAGAGGCAACAATGTAACAGATTTTAAAAGAGAGAAGACTGTCAGTTACAGGAGGGGAGTTGATGAGACAAGTAACCTTTGACTCCATTCTGTCCAAGAGAGCTGCATGTGTGAAGCCCCTCTACATTGGAGATGCATACCATACAAGGGTGGACAAGGCCCTTGAATATGGATAGCATTAGGGAGGGGAAAAAAATGGTGGAGATGACACAGAACACCTAGCCTCAAGGAAGCTGATGTAGCAAGAAATGAGATGTCAAGTTTCCCGTTAAGACTGAGAATATTTAGTGTCGAAGAAGGGTTAGCGGAATGTTATCAAAGAAGAGGGAATAGGTGTGAGATAGAATGTCCTGAAATGAAACCAGAAACAGAAGTACAGAGAGGAATAGAATCTGTTGGAGGGTAGTTTTAAAGCAAAGATTTGTGCCAGACTCTGTCATGTTCTCATGAGTTTTTTTTGCCAAACTTTACATTTTGAATGCAAAATTAGGGACACTGGTTTACTTCAGAGGGAATAAAATAAAACACACCAAATATTTTTTGTGAAAAGCACTTGTATGATATCAGCTCACTACATGAAGTTCCTAAATTGAAATTATGAATTACTGATTTACTCAATTACTTAATTACTGTATGATGACTTAACACAGCAACGCCACTTCACCAATTAGATATATTATGAACAGAGTGAAAAAAAATCATCATTGACACTAACAAGACAAAGAAATACAGTACAACAGACTGATGCAAAAAGACAACCTATCCATACCTTCACATTATTTCCATCGATTTTTCTTGTGAGTTTTTCTGTATCAAGGCTGGGAGGTTCATACACCACCTCTCCAAACTCATACTTGTCTTTGTAGTAAGAAAATTCATCGTCATCATCTTCATCTTGTTTTCTCTTCTTGCCTCGCCTTCGTTTGTCTCGTTCCTGGGATGAAAGCTGTCCATTAATATGTCTCATCCGAATTTCTACTACTTATGCTTAACTAATGCCACGAATCATTTCCAAGATCGTACTGAGAAAAAGAAAGCAAAAAATATCTGCACCTTCACAATTATACATAAATACTATACTGCTGGCCCTCCAACAGCACAGTTGCATTGTGCCAATCACAAACAATGATGATAAAATCTGCATTGATGAAACATCAATTTAACTTATAGTACCTAATTGGTACTACCTTAGCTTATCAAAATGACATCTTTTATCCCGTTTTTTCTTGTAAGTTCTATTTTGAAATGTTTTTTCATCAACATCATACAAAGACATAATAAGGGACATTTCTTACCCTCCTTTAGCTTTCTAATCCCTAAGATACGGGTATTTGTTCCCGTGACTCCCCCGCACCCTCAGACTTCGGGTATTTGTTACCATGACTCCTGCTCACTCCTAGGTTACGGGTATTTGTTCAAGGGACTCCTGCTCACTCCTAGGTTACGGGTATTTGTTCAAGGGACTCCTGCTCACTCCTAGGTTACGGGTATTTGTTCAAGGGACTCCTGCTCACTCCTAGGCTACAGGTATTTGTTCAAGGGACTCCTGCTCACTCCTAGGCTACAGGTATTTGTTCAAGGGACTCCTGCTCACTCCTAGGCTACAGGTATTTGTTCAAGGGACTCCTGCTCACTCCTAGGCTACAGGTATTTGTTCAAGGGACTCCTACTCACTCCTAGGTTACGGGTATTTGTTCAAGGGACTCCTACTCACTCCTAGGCTACGGGTATTTGTTCCCATGACTCCTGAGGCTGAAGGTTTATTTTATGCGCCAAACGCTAGTTATTGTTTTCTGAACTCAATGACTCCAATACTATCATAATGATCAGGTTTAGTTTGGTCTCATTAGATTTGATTTACCTTGAACTTGACATTAATAGATGTTGTAAATCTTCACTCGGGCTTTTGGAGGCAGGAGCGGTGGAAATGAGGGTGAGGGTGCATTGTCTTGGCAGATATTTCTGGATGCAAAAAATACCCTGATCAACAAAAATATCCAATTTCAGTGCAGTACAGATTCTTCAGTTACGTTCAGTAGTTTTGGAGAAAAGTTAAAATTTCGGGGAGTTTTTTCTCTCTCTCTCTCTCTCTCTCTCTCTCTGCAGGTTTCGTGTACACACAACTTTTGTACATCTCGAAGGCAGGGATAGGTCTGACTGATTGGAGGTTACCAGTTGCTAAAATATATGCAAAGAATAGCAAAAGCACATATGACCTACTTTCATTATAGTCACTGAAATATGCCAGTAGGAAATGGCTCATGCTATATAAATAAACCTACAGCCATGACCAAGGCTGCTGAGGAATTATATATCTAAACCCCATTTATATAATTATTTTTACATTTTACATAATTATATACATTTTGCATAATTACAAGTAACAGTAACAGACATTCTCTCTCTTCTGGTTCTGAAAACTTTTAATGGTTATCATTATTAAGTGTCTTTCACTTTTGAGCAATAAGACTATTGTAAAGATATTTAGGAGCTCCAAGGCAGAACTTACGAAGGTTAGCAGACTGATTAATAAGCTGCATGTTCATGTAACTCATATACCAGATCAAGCTTTGATTGTATTCACTTCCACTTCCCTATTCTCTCATTGCCAGGCTCATAAACTCTGTACCTGCACTTGGAGCTTTAACCATGAAAAGTATAATTTTACTGAGCATGATATGAGCAAGGATAGGAAGGGAAGAGGGAAGGATCGTATGGATGGCTGATAAGATTGGTACTGTGAAGTATGAATAGGTATATTTGTGTCCCAGATTGGGGAAAGAAAGGCAAGATTGAGATGAAGAGACTTCTGGAGGATTTAAAGCAGTATTTCAAAATATTGGGAATAAAAGAAGCATATTTGTTAGGGGATATGAATGCAATACAGTAGAACCTCGTTGATCCGGCACGAACGGGGGGAAGCTCGTGCCGTATAACCAATTTTTCCTATGTTTTGAGACTTATTCTTGTAGAACTGCCAAAACTTCTACTACTCATAGATAGTGGAGGATGACCAGCCAAATTCCTCCATCAGACTATGGCGGGACTTGTGTTTCTCAAGTCTCTGGCAGATCTCCAACTTCTGCTTCAAAGTAAGCACCTTGCACTTCCTCTTCTCGGTAACCTTATGCACGTTGCTACCGAATAACAGGCCAAATGGTCCAGTAAAAACCATGAAAGGCAGGTCTGGCTATGGCGGCACAACACAGTGGTCTATGGCGGATAACACGATGAGTGTACTGGCGATGCTGCATAGTTGCCAACTCCACTTTGGCAGCCCTGACGTAAACAACGGCAGACCAGATCCGTGCCATTGTTTTGAGGGTGCTGTTGTTTTGGGTGCTGGATAAAAGAAGTTCTACTGTAGTTGGAAGCGTGGAAATTGTGGGTGAATTAATTGGGTGGCCAGGAGATTTATCCCCTAAGGGGTCCTGTGTTTCAGCCCCTGATCTGAGTTGGTTAAGGAAGGGCCTGCAACTACTCCCTGGGAAAATCCACCTAAAGCCGTGAACAAAAGAAAAGAAAGAGGTTGTGGTTGCAGCATAAGCCTCAACCCTGATCCAGTTTTGCTTGGGGCCCAATGGCACAGCAGGCTTCATCAATGCATCTGCATGGGGTAAGCCTGCCATCAGTGATGGGTGCAGAGCAAAGCCTTTGGGACTCCTGCATCTTGGAGAAGGAAGGGCCCCCAGCCCCTCTTGTTTTAGGGGTGGCTAGGGTAATGCAAAAGTGACACCTCCCCACAGAACCAGCCTGGGATTTACCTCTAGAGAGTTCTGTGTGGGCTCCTAAATATCCTGAGCCTCTCGGAGTATCACCAACCACCTTATCTCTCAAATGAGCTCAAGACTGAAGGTGGATATAGTGGGACTCTCTGAGATGAGGAGGCCTGGCAGTGGTGAGATCATTAGAGGGGGGTACACCGACTACTAGTCTGGCATAAGCAATGGTGCCCATCTTGAGGGGATGGCTATAGGCATCTCCAGTTGACTGCAGTCATTTATGGTTTAGGTTACTCTAGTTGATGAGTGTATAATGCTAGTGAGGCTGAAGCAAACATTCAGCTTCATGTCTCCTGTTGCAATGCATGCTCCTACCTAGATGTGTGTGAAGCTGAAGAGATGTTCTACACTAATCTTGACTCTGCATTAGATCACTTCCCCCCTCAGGACATATTCACTTTTTAAAGTGACTTCAATGCTACTACTGGCACTGACAGGGTTGGCTATGGGTAATGTGTTGGTCCCCATGGTTCTGGTACCAGGAACACTATCAGCACTCTCCTCCAAGATTCAGGAGGTTGATAATTGCAGATTCTTGGTACCAGAGACCAGAGCGGCACTACTAGACTTATAGCAATGATAGAGGGGTAGTTAAGGAGACTGACCACATCCTTGTAAGCACTCATATGAGAATCCTCCAGTACTTGTTTTCTGGAATGCTAAGTTCTTTGCTACTGATCATAGGCTTGTTGTTGCAACACTCAAACTTCATGTCAGGTGTCCTCAGATATCCATTTATCAACCAACCCAAAAGAAGGATAAACAGCTGGGTGAACTGTGCTCTGACTGCCCGGGCCCAGGGATTTGTAGCTAGGCATGCCTACCACTGCACCACGGAAGCACTAAAAGGGGACCATCAGGATTGTAAAAACTACTGCGATATTACACTGCTCAGTGTGTCAGGCAAAATGCCTGCTCTTCTATTGCTCATGTGGACTCACACCCAGCTGCTGAAGCTACAGAGACCTGAGCAGTCTGGGTTCACAGCTGGTAAGTCAACAACTGGCTATCCTAGCGCTTCACATACTGGTGTGGTACCAACATGAGTTTCAACAAGGGATGTTTGCAGCCTGAGTCAATCTAAAGAAGGCATTTGGTTTGTTCCATCATGAGGCTCTCTGGGAGTTCCTTTGACACCGTAGAATTTCTGGAAAGACCGTTGGTCTATTGACTGGCCTGCACTTTGGGACTGAGAGTGTTGTAAGTGTGGGGAGGGCATGTCCCGCTTCTTTCCCATGAATGCAGAACCAAGGCAAATAACAAAGTTTATGGCTGGAGCAAGTCAATAGATCCAGCTATGAGGTAAGCAGGATGGGAAGGAGGCTTATATGGAGACTTGCCCAAATGCAATTGGTCATGAGTCACATATGTCGTAACTCGAGGTCTACATGTGTTAGAGGTGAGGTTGTGAAAAGAATGTTTAATGGTTCTGACTACTGGTCACTTCAACCTTCCACCACCACCTTCAGCAACACAACTTACCCGTCTTGCTGCTTTCCTTTTCTCCTCTCGCTCAGTAACTTCTTTCTTTTGTTTATCTGAAAGCAATGGGTCATTCTTCTCTTGGTGTTGAACAGACAATACTTGACCAAACTCATCTCGTTGTACCTCCACTTTGAACTTGTTTTCGAAAGCTGCCTCCTTCATTATCTCCTGCAAAGTAAATAGTTATTACTCTGCTGTCTTACTGATACACACCTGCCACTTCCTGTTTAACCCATCTGTTCTGACTCTCCTGAAGCTCTGAGTGGCTCAGAAAGGGGTAAATATGGAATGACTATGAGCATCAAAACAGCATGGTGTGCATTAGCTTGCTCCTCTCATAACCATACAGCCACCACCATTATTTTTCACTCAAAAATCATTGTTACTGTGTATTTTTTGTTATAAAAGGTACAGGTTAGTCTCATCTCATTGTTCATTCAACAGTGTGTAAAAAGGGAACAGATTGCTAAAAGATAAAGACTAGAGATAAATTGCCCACCCACATTAGTCACTCTGTCAACTCTCTTCAGAAATTTCTTGTAATTTTCATTTGGGTGTTGCTGCAGCAAAGGCACCAGTTTTGTTGGGCGACTCATGCCTGGTTCCTCCCTTTCACGATCAACATACCTGGAAAGCATCATATAAGCATGTCAGATATTTCTTTTTGAACTATAATATTACTTATTTTATTTATTATTTGTTTTCTTTTGTGCTTAATCTCTATTATATGTCTATAATATGAATATTTTCAGCCTATCATCAACTAAGACTGAATAAACTCAATTTATTCTTATTCTTCTTATTATTATCATCATCACATTCATACTGTTCACATTATAAACAGAGAGAGAGAGAGAGAGAGAGAGAGAGAGAACTCCTAAGTCATTAAGAGCACTCACAAGGGCTTGAAAGTCTCCACAAATTTACTGGAAACATTGTGAAGTATTTACTAGATCTCCCAAACCTTGTGAGGTCACATTAGTATAAAGTAAGTAAAAAGGAAGTCATTGAAAAGTAACAAACAAACAGTACTTACTTTCTGCCATCAATTAGTGTTTTGTCTCTCTTTATCTTGCCCTTTGTTTTCTTCATCTTTTTAAAAGGACCATTATTAACACCTTTTCTTTTTACGTTGGTGAATCTGGCAATGTCTTGGAGACGTCTTGGTATTTCTTGAGAATCAATGGATGCAGGCGCAGCATTGAGTTTGTGTTTTACTCTGAAATTTAAATGGTATTGTGTCAAATATTTAATTATGCAACTTTTATTTTTTTACTGATTAACAATCATTTGGGATGGCATGAATCAGGGGTTAAAGTTACTTAAACAAGAAGAACCAAACCAAGGCCAAAACATTAAATCCCATAAATAAATCAAGCAGGAAATAAATTAAAAAGCTTTTAGAAACTAAAAACTAAACAAAAGAGAAATATATCTATATTTTCAGTAACATCACAATAATCGTTCTCAGCCTCGGTGGTGAAGTGGTTAGCACGCCTTGCTATTAGCTACATATCTGCTGGCCTGGGTTTGAATCTCTACCTAGGCAGTTGGCACATAGCTCACCCTGCTGTAATAACTCAGATCTGATGTAGCAGTTGCTCTGTCCCAGGGTAATGGGTTCTCACCCACCGCAGGCTCAAGGGCCAATGAGATGGAGATGAGCACCATGGTCATGGGCAGCTTTAGTGTATGGTCCCAACTTTACTATTACTAGGCCCAACATTCTCCACCTCTGTCTGATGGTAGTGTAATCCCCTGCTCTGGCAAATGCTCATCCCTTCACCCGGTCCTTCATTAAAGCGGAGTGCTCAGGGGTAGCATGGGCCAAGCAAGAGTCATATATCACACCAGCCACTATAAATAAAATTCGCCTGTGCCACCAACAGGCTGGGGTCATCGCCCCTCAAGACACCCTACAGGCACTATAGGCAACACACACACACACACACACACAAAAAAAAAAAGGCCCAATTTTATTTATAATTCTCGTATATTTATTAATACTTCATCAATCTTTGTCTGTTCTCTAATCCATAATGCTTGCTTCCTGTATCCATGTTATACCCTGCATTTTTCTCCATTTTTTGGCGAGCTTTTTAGTGTTGTCTAACTGTGAGCAGGGGTGTGGAGTCAGAGTCGGTGGAGTCGGCTACTTTTGGCCGGAGCCGGAGTCGGTAAAACTACCCCTGACTACGACTCCTTAGCCTAACATAATCAGTTATCGTGTAATGAAGTTGTGAAGTTTTTTCTTTTACATTAGCTAGATGTTCTCAGCAGAATACATGTGTCCCGCTGTGCGAGAAGCGACATAACATTAATAAAAGTCATAAAAAAGAAAAAATATATACAGTTCATTCTAAGTTCAGGTATGATGATCAGGGTATTATTTCATAACATATGTCAAAATGAAGGCATGGGAGGCATGCAGTCAGCAAGTTCAGAAGAGCAGTCAGCGTGAAAATATCGATAGAAGATAGAAAGAAATGCAACATGGCAGCGGAATTTAAGAGGTAGAAGACTGTCAGTAAGAGGAGTTGATGAGACAAAGAGCCTTAGACTGTTCAAAAGAGCTGTGTGAGTGGAGCCCCCCACACGTGAGATGCATATTCCATACGAGGAGAGACAAGGCCCCTGCTTATGGATAGCAACTGTGCGGGGGAAAAGAACTGGCGGAGCCCAACCTATTAAACCGATGCGAATGGTTGTTATTAGTAGCCAGATTATAGAGAACGAGCTAACGGTGACCAGATGTGTAACGTTGTCTCATGAGAATTATAGGGATAACCACGTATTGTAGACATTTCTAACACACGAACTACATGCTACGGCGTCATATCAAGGTGTTGAGAGGCTCAGTCAGACGAAGAGCACCGTGCAGAACAGATAAACATCGGACTTAAAAAATCTCAAGGCATCCCCACATATTTAAGCCGTTGACGCAGTAAACTGGTATGAATCGGTAACTAAAACCTTAACAAATGTGAAGCAAATGAAGTATTCTATGCACTCCCCATGCTATTTTTTTGGTATAGTAGAAGCAGTAGTTACCAAAAAATCTTAATACGTACTTATTCAGACGCTGCTCTTGTTGTTTGTATGGGTCCTTTACTCCTCTGTGTTTCTTTCCGGGTATTTTCCTGCCCATTGTAAGTCAGTGTTGTCACGGCAGCTTGAGAAATACGACTCGGCCTGTAAGCGAAGTGTTCCTGCACTCACAGCTTCCACCTCTCTCTCTCTCTTATTCTTCTTTACAGTTTTAGAGGGCTGGGTTACTGTTATCCATGGAGCCAGGGCCTGCAGAGCCTTGTGAGGAGTGCCGCGGCCTGTCCCGAGGAGCGCTGCGCCACCACGTGTTGTTGTTTACGTGCTGACGTCACTGGAAGGGGTCATGCAAATAATAACAACAATAACAATGCGTAACTTGCTCAGGTACGTACTGAGCTTTATCTATTGTTTCATGACAATATTTGTATAAATAAAGGTTTGATTCAATTACATAATGTCATTGGTTGTAAAAGGGACCTTGGCAGATGTGGACAGGTACCGTTAATTTGAGTACCAGTAATACCGGTACTGAAAACTTAGGATCCAATAGTACCGGTACCGGTGTGTGGCTCCAGTTTTGGTTATCACAATAATATAATCTTTGAATGGTGGGGAGATCAAAACTGTACCGTGGGGTCTGACTAAACTAATGTAAAGCGGAAGTAGTACATCTTTATTTTATAATAAAAATTTTAATGAAGCCTGCATGGAGCGTTATCTTCGCTTTATTTGCTGCGTCGATGCATTGCTGTGAGAATTTGAGGTTTGACGCGATTTTGACACGCAGGTCCTTGACGCACTGAACACTTTTGAGTTTAACGCCACGCCCTCTTAGTGTTCCAACTTTAAGAACCCTGCGGGCACTTATCTATATTAAAGGGCATTTCCCATCCATCAGACCAATGAAATTTTATGCAAATCTTCTTCGTCAGTGACAATCGAGTTACCAATATATGTGTCGTGGTCCAAGATGTAGAGTTGTCGTGGTCTGAATATCTACGTAAATCTCACTCGTGAGGGGAATCCGAACTTGAAGGACAGCGGGAGCGACTGGTACCGGTTCCGTGCCATCAGTACCGGTACCGCTACCTACCCACCCCAGACCTTGGTTGTGTAATTGTAGTGACGTAAGTTAAATATATATATTTCACCTCCATGGTTATAGACATTCTTCCTTCTGTTACCCAACATGAACTTAGCATATCAACTCAGTTTTCCTTCCCACCAAGGTCATTACTGAGGAGACTAAAAGCCGAGGAATCCAGTCTTGTGTGTTCCGTTGGGTCACACGCACGGCCCGCAGGGAGTGTGCCAGGTCACGGGGCGGGGACGAGGCAGGACCAGCTGACCCACTGAAGAGGAACGTGCCGCCCTAAACAGTGGCTCTAAGATACAATGTCACGACCGCTAAGCAGACTTTTCTTCAACAAAAAGTTCAAGGTAAGGTGGTCTTGATTATCTAAAGTATTACTCCAGAACTACACCCAACTCCTATGAATGACACTGATAGGTTGATAGATTTTAACTTACTACCTAATCATCATTCTGACAACCTTTTGCGCCGCAGATAATTGGTTTCTTATATTCGAAGCAATAACTGATCATCGCTCGAGCGATGATAGGCAGCTTCTTGGGCTAGGTGATGGATTACTATGTGCGGGACCGTGAGCAGTGATACATCCATTGTCCACCGCTAAAAACAGCATTACTGAGGGTGCAGTAATGAATTTATTAAATACATAAAAAAGAGGGTTGTTTTATGGCTTGGTTAGGTTTTGAGTTTCCTCAAACACATGGCAGGCAGCAGTGGGCACAAAGAGACATGCTGCCCCGAGATGTTTTCACCCCAGTGTACTCAAAATGTTTTTGGTAATTCTTTACAAGAAGTCCGCCTCCCCCTCCACCACTCCAGGCCCCCATACCCCCCAACACAAGCCTGGGGACCTGTGGGGAACCGGGGTTTTGTGGGGGTAAGGCAAAATCACTGATAAATGTGCTTCCAAAATTTCCCTAAAATAGGGAAAATTCCCTGGTCTCAAAAGTAAGGAAAGTCCTTTCGTATACTCTTGTAATCTATTATGACATAACCTAGCAGCCGCTGCAGCCGGTCTGTTGACGAGTGTCGGGCGTGCCACCCCCCCACCACCGTCGCCCAAATCCATCCCGCGCTGCATAATTTTTGACAGTCCACACCTCATGTCGAATATATTTAAACTACCCCAACCAAGCTTTACATAACCTAACCTCTAACGGGGGCTTTTCCCCCTCGACCCCCCCCTCCTAACCAAGGGGGGCTGGACCCCCCCCACATTATAACCTCCTAGGGAAAAAGACCCTAGAAGTAGAGCAACTCTTGGGAAATGTTATGTCGAATATATTTAAACTACCCCAACTGAACTTTACATAACCTAACCTCTAACGGGGGGCTTCGCCCCTCTCGACCCCCCTCCTAACCAAGGGGGGGTCTTTGCCCCCCTCGACCCCCCCCCCCCCCCCCCACACACACACATTATAACCCTTGGGAAAAGACCCTAGAAGTAGAGTAACTCTAGAGGTTCAGTGATTGGTCCCCTGCTATTTCTTATTTATATCAATCATGTTGTTTCTGGTTTAAACTGTATATAAATTTTGTCTCATTGCTGATGACCAAGTTATTTTTAGCCTCATATCAAAATCTGACTATTTCATTTTCCATCTTCATTTGCAAAGAGATATTAACCAACTCTTCAATACAAGTAGATCTTGGGGTCTGTCCTTTTCAATTGGCAAATGTGTCAGAATGAACTTTTGTAGAAGTTTCGAAGATTCACTTGTTCTCTTGCAGTACTTCATAGCTGAGGAACAACAACCCCCCCCCCCCCTCTCTCTCTCTCTCTCTCTCTCTCTCTCTCTCTCTCTCTCTCTCAGTTAGCAGTTATGAAAAAAATGATAAAATATTGAGAGGGGGGGGGGGGCAGTTATGATGTGGCACATATGCTAATCCTGCCAGCCACACCTTGGAGTGACTTGATGAATTGAGAAGACTATAGGAGGTAACAAGGCCCTCTTTATTGTTACACATGCCTTGGTGGTGCCCTGAGAAGCACCACAAGAGAAAGAGAGAGAGAGAGAGAGGTGGGGGGTAAGCTAATCAGCTGGTTGGAGGACAGTGTGTTACGGGAGGGATACTGTCAGGTTCTATAGACTCATTGAGGGTAGGGGTGCGGTGGTGCTGGTGCAACGGCAGAAATAAATTTAAACAGCCGCACACTGTGGGTATTTCAAATCTTACGTCAGTTGGATTTTTTAAATTTTTAATCGATTTTCTTGGATTTTTTATGTTTTTGGTCAGCCAGATTTTTGTCAGATACTTTGGTTTTCCATATGCCCGGGGACCAGATAGTCAGGGTTTTACTGTAGTACTTAGTGCATCACCCAACCCTATGCTATCACGGTTTCTGCTATCGTGATTCATTTTGCCATACAGCACACCCTAAAAGCTGCCATCCTCATGCTAACATAACCTGAAATGCGCTATCATGGACGTAAAACCTGGGATCATCGGTAGATATGTATCACTCGTGCTTTAGGGTACACGGCAGCTGGTTGGTGCTGTGCCACTGATCATCCTTGCTCAGTGATTGGTCGACACTCCCACCATTCTCTTGCTTATTCAGTCAACAGTACCGCACTTGCCCACCTCTGGTTGCTCGTACCCACAACTGTTTTCCATCCGTACGGACAACCGACAACTCGCTCTCAGTTGGGCATACAGGCAGCCGTGGTTGCCCGTAGCCTGCCTCGATGGTTGGAGGAAAATGGCCAGTGTGATACCGCCTTTTAAGGCAGCGCGAGTGATACCGACGGTGGGTAAGAATATAGGACTAAACGCGAAACTCAGGAGGGTACTGTAGAATTATTCATGTTGATTCTTTGTTTCAGCTGTCGCACTCAGTTTTGTAACCAATTAGGCACAGTAGCAGGATGATGGGTTTGTGTTGGAGTGCCTCTGTATGTCCTTCCTTGCTGCTCACATCTAAAACCATCCAGGGTCTGTGGTATGAAATATTAAGAGACACTTAGAGGAGACCAAGAAAAGTATCTCCTTGGCTAAGGAATCCTTTAGTAGTGCATTACCTCCTACATGTGCCGCAGCAGTGAAACTAGCAGGGCGGGATGTGGTGATGTGGATCAAAGTGTGTTTCCTCTTCTGGTACATGGTCAGTAGCATCTGAAGTCACTCAGATGGTCTTGTTTATGATTGAGTACTGGTAATAGTTATTTTTATTTCAGTTAGAATGAGTAAGGAGGGCTTCAAAGGGGAAAATGGGTGAAATTCTTGGAGCTCCAGTACCAATAAACTATGATAGAATTTATTATATTGTTGTGCTGGAAGCTTCCCCCGGCGACCATAGGCCTCTAGAAGGCTCCCGGAGAAACGAGCAAGGGGGCGGGGAGCAAGGCGAGCTGTCCGCGCCCCTCGGGGCGCGGCCAGGCGCCAGGCGGGAAGTGTTGCCAACTCGCATATATTTTTGCTACATGTTCTTGTGTGATCTAAAATATACTGTAACATTCTAGACTGTACTGTTCTGGATATATTAGGAGAAGAGGGCGAGACAGTCCCAGTCATAGTAAGCTAGTGGTAAGTGAAGAGTCAGAGTGAAGTGTACTACTAAGGAAGAATATTAAACTACAGAAGCTGTGCAAAGTGTTTACATATCTCCCTCCCACGGAGTCTCCTGACGGCGACACGAAACCCAAGTAACACGTCCGGCATAACAATATCATAAATATTTTCAGGTAGAACTTATTAATGTAAAATGATCAGAAAGAGGAAAAAGTGTCCCTCAATATAATTTTGTTTGATCATCAATTAAATGACATATAAAAGAAGCATTTTGCATGAGACCTGAGTGAAAAAACGTTACTTGGGCAGTGGTGGTACTACCAACCAGGCACTTGATATGGCAGAGTGAGTTTCATCAAGACAGATTTCACCAATGCGATCTGTGATGGAAGCAATGCAGTTGTGTTGTTGATGCTCTTCAATGGTTTTTACCTTGCCATTATTTGTAAAATAAGAGGCTGCATGCTATATATACTATCAAAGTGCAAGAATGGATTGTATGTAAGATTAGATTTTTTAAAATCAGTTATTCTCTTCCAGAAAAAAATTGGGGACTTGGTGAAAATAGTAACTGGCAGTGCAGTGGTGTTTGCTGGTATTAACATTTACTACCAGAATGAAAAATTTTATGATGCCTGGGTGATGCCTCTGCTCCTCTCCCTTGACCCTGAAACAGCACACACCTTGGCAGTGAAGGCAGCACGGTACCAACTGGTGCCAGAAGCCAAATTAAAGGAGTCCTGCCTTCTGGTGAGTGGTTGGATTTAAATCTATACTTGTATGTAACTCTTAACACCTGCAAAACAAAAGTGTGTATATATATATATATATATATATATATATATATATATATATATATATATATATATATATATATATATATATATATATATATATATATACATATACATATATATATATATATATACATACCGTATTTCCCGCCATATAAGACATACCGGAGTATAAGACGCACCTATAATTTGGCAAGATATATGTAGAAAAAAATATACTCCATATTTTTCATGAGCTTAATGTGTAATCAGTATTACGTTTGGCCACCTAACCTACAATTATGACTATGATACCCTATTTTGCTTTGTGCCCTACTCTGTGTTCAAAGTGTTCCACTGTTGGTTGAAGAACTACAGTGCTCTTACCCTGAGCAGGTGTGACTTTGAAATGGTAAACAAAAGGGTAGGTTGGTCGATTCACTCGCTGCAGTGTGGAAGCGGTAACTTTCGCCGAGCTACTAAGGGAACTAATCACACAGGGATGCTACATTTCACGGGCAATATTGGTCTTGATCTTGACTTTCAGGGGCTGTATACCTACTTTCAAGTAGAAATAGATGTTGATTAATTTCTGTAAATCATATTATGTTTAAATATAGTTATTTTAACAATGAGAAACAAAAATGCATTTACAGTAAACACTTAAGTCATCCACGGATATCCGTTCTTCCAAACATGTATCACAGAAAAGGTCAGCTGACCGGGCCGCTGCACAGTAGAAATAGCTTCAGTCTAGTCCGCCCGTGTAATCGCGGCTTTAACCATCACCGAAAAGGTACCCGGCACACTGGTGACTGATGCGCCGCAGCGGTGTTGTGTGTTTTCTTTAGTGTTTATGCTGCGCCTCAGCTCCCACATGTGGCGTGTCTTCTTGTGCCAGTATGGTTTTATCGCTTTACGTGATGTCCTTCTTTCTTCTGCTTATTCACACTTTCCTTTTCTATTGCATCACTATTAATTATTTAAATCAATCAGAATTTGTACCTTCGGTGTATACCACGCAAGGGTAACTTTGGCATTTTCTGAGTGAAAAAAAGTGCGCATTACGTGCCACAAAATATGGTACGTATATATCATTCTAGGGACATCTGGGAACTATTGTGTCAAACGGAGGTGTTTTGGGTGTTGGTTTCGTACTAGTAACAATAACCCCTAGGCCTAACAAAACCTAATCATCAGCCTCTAAGACATAGGGTGATTTTTCGAATCTCTTTCTTTGAAAAAAACTGCGTCTTACATGGCAGGAAATATGGTAATTCGTTCCTTGGAGCAGTGCCGTCACCTGGGCTGTGTATCTTACAGCCAGCTTCAAATGCACTCCTGGTACCTGAGTGTGGCACTGTGTGTGCAGCCAATGCAGTCTATTAAAGAGGGAGTCTGCATTGAGCGGAGGCTGTAGTGTAACCTAACGTTTCCCACTGCACATCTCACTGATCTCAGCTCACAGAGCACATGGTTGCCAACTTGCTCAGTCAGGAACCAAGATTTTGTTCAGAAACCTGTGCATTTTTATTTGGGGAAATGCGTTCAGGAACTGATTTATTCGAGATGAGCCATTTGAGCACTAAGGTTCCTTTGTTAACATAATGAACGGAGTAGGAGCAGACCATGAGTTTCACGAAGGTTTGCATCATCATGTATCTTTTTGTTGTAATGCGAGTAAGAATGTTCTAACATACCTTTCTGCTACAATAGCCTTTTTTCCATCCCTCTTCAGGAACCTCCTGGATCCACCAACACACTAGCTAGTATTCAGGAGCCTATCAAGGTTTGAGTGGTCAGCAAATAGAGTGTATATATTAGTTATGTACTGTGTACATTTGCATAATAGTCACTGTAATTGGAAGCCCATGAGAAATTAAATATTTTTTAATAATTTGTCATACGGGTAACTGATAAGGAGTCACAATAAGGTCAGGGTATGCATTTTATCAGCTTTGAAATTTTATCTTCTCTAATTATAAAATAATTTAACTTAAACTGAAATAACCAACAATCCAGCCCTGCTGTCCTTACAAACTGATAATTTATGTTTTATTAGTCGTCCCTCAATTTTCACCGGTAGTTTGTTCCCTAGACCCCTGTGTATGGGTGCAGCCCACTTTCTGAAGCTCATCCTATTCATTAGTGGTATTCATTATCAACTATGAATAAAAAAGAGAAATGCAATGCATCATAAGCATTATTACACTCATGGAAAACAGGAGAAAATGTATTACAAAAATATTCTCATGCTTGTGGGCCACCAATACTGGGTGAGATAGAGAGCATCTCCTACGCATGTTATTCAGTTATAGTATGGTCACACGTTGGTCTCGTAATCGGCAACTGGTACCCTTCCAGATACAGGAATGGAATATACATATTCGAGTACATTTGAATACCATATTTGGGTTTATTGGTATTCGTATTTTAATGATTATTGATAGAAATCAAAGTATTCTCATTCGTATACGAATACAAGGGAAAAGTTTTTGTATTTTGCATATAATCTGATGAATACAACAAAATTTATGATAAAAGATAACAGCCATTATTCCTTACACCTCCATCCTCCTGGGCAGACATGTAATCATCTTGTATAACACACGTTCAAGAGCTCATTTTACTGTTGCATTACTATAGAACAGTGCTATAACCAGTTGCCTCAAGAAGGTATTTTCCAATGAAAAGTATTCATGAATGTATTCATGAATACTTTCAAGAAGTATTTGCACTTGTATCTGAATTAAAACCACATAAGTGTTTTCAAATTCATATTCTTATTCTTTGGAATTTGAAGTCTTACTTTCTGATATGTGGACAAAGTTGAAACCTCACGTAACTCTCCCCCATATTTTCACTCACGTAAATCAAGTAATCTGCAGTGCACTTGTTGCCTCTTTGTTATTCTGTGCATTTATTTATTTATTTATTCAGTTTATATTTTATTTTTGCCTCGACAAACCCCAAAGTACAAAACCATGAATACTAAAAATGTGAAGAGTGAGGGATGACTATTGAAATTTTCATTGTGGTTAGTAAAGAAAGTGTCATGTTGCTTATTTTTCATAAGTATGCATGTTGTTGTATACTTCAACTACATATAGTCAATAAAATGAATTTTTGTTGTATTTTTTTTTTCTTCTTTTTGCGATGAATAGTAATGTAGCAATAAGGGAAGGAATGAGAGCAGACCTGAAGAACTGAACATAATGTTAAGGTGCGTCCACACCAGGAATCTTTGTATGTCAACAATGTATCCCAGACGTTTCCCAAGTTTTTCGGGAAGCAGTTGAAAAAGAACGTGGATACATTCAAGAAAGAATTGAGAAACATTGAGAGAGAATATATGTGTGTAATTCACCACGGACTGATCAAGTGTGTGTGTGTGTGTGTGTGTGTGTGTGTGTGATTTTCAAGTCTTGATAGTAAAGTATAAACTATTTTTATATTCTAGTCAAATTTCATTTATATATTTATGGATGAGAGAGAGAGAGAACGGAGAAGGGAGGGGGGCACACCCTGCCCGCTGGGAGTGACCTCCCTCAGGGGTGCGGGAATAAAGACATCCCACACCTCACTCACGGGGAAAAGGGATTGGGATTATAATTATCATTCATTCACATACTTCAATATCTAGCTAATTATAGGTGTGTGTGTGTGTGTGTGTGTGTATGTATGTATGTATGTGTGTATATATATATATATATATATATATATATATATATATATATATATATATATATATATATATATATATATATATATATATATATATATATATATATATATATATATATATATATATACACACACACACACACACACACACACACACACATATATATACATATACACACACACACATGCATATATACACGCGCGTGAGCGTGCAAAAGTTTCTCATGTTTTCCATCCAGGATGGAAATTTTTTTTTAATCTCATATACTTCCCAACTGTTTCGTGGGACCGCCCACACCAGGAAAGGTTGTATGGAAACTCAGCTCTGACTTTTCGAAGGTGTTAATGAGGCTCGTAAAAGGATCTCCGCCTGTCAGATTATAGCAGCAGGCTGATGGGAGCTGGAATGGCTTTTCTGTGCCTGGTATCGATTTGTGGTATTTTGGGAGCCACTGTTCGTAATAGTTCTTCAAAATCAGTGGTTGACCTTCCAAGAAAATTATTAATTAATTAAACCCTGCTCCATTAACTCTCAGCTCTGCCAAAGTAAGTCATTCTGTAATGCTCAACTTTCTATAAACTACCTCACCCATATGCGTTTCCTTGTCTTCTTGCTCTCCAGTGAGTACAAT
Source organism: Eriocheir sinensis (assembly GCF_024679095.1). NCBI lineage: Eukaryota > Metazoa > Arthropoda > Malacostraca > Decapoda > Varunidae > Eriocheir > Eriocheir sinensis. The sequence continues at coordinate 20,391,165 of NC_066523.1, read as the reverse complement.
AATAAATAAAACACAGAGGCCATTGCAGCAGTCTCCACACACACCGACATCCTGAGAACAACCCTGAAGTGTGGACTGGAAACTTTATTTCCCGAGGGTATTCAAATGTATCCCAGTGGTTTACTGAAACACTTGGAAAACGTCTGGGATACATTGTTGTCATACTAAGATTCCTGGTGTGGACGCGCCTTTAGTGACATACAAGGGAGAGACATACAATGCACTGGACACAACATTTGTCAAGACTTGGAAAAGAATAGTCATGCAAATTAAAGTTCTGAAAAAATGTGGGCAAAGGATATTGATGCATAAATATAATATCCTTTTTTGTCAGTGTTTTATTGTCATTACAAAGGCTTAGACTTTGAAAAAGGTGTGGAGAGCTTCTTCAGCTGCAGCAGTTCCTGGTATAGGAGAACAATAATGTATGTATTTTCAGGAATCACTTACTTCTACTTATATTGTGTGTCAGTAGTTGTGCTTTTGTAATTTAAATTACATTCACTTGATTTTGCTCAGCTTCAGAATAGGGCCCACTTTTCTTATAGATTTGTTGAATATACTCTAGACTTCTTCAGAGCATGTTTTATACTTTGATATTTGAATGGTTCCCCCAATCATCAGTTTTGTAACTATGCCTAGTAATGTAGAATGCCATGTGTGGTGATGACAAAGTTCAGGACAGTACTGAGATGGGAGCATCCCTCTTTATGTAGTAACATTCCTAGCAAAAAAATATCTATATCTGGTCTTTGTTATTTGTTAATAATATGGTAATTGGAATCTCATGCTCAGCTTAACTCACCTCCCACATCTTTTGTCACAGCATGTATGTGTTTCTGTTTTCCACCTTTCATAAGCTAATTGCTCTTATCACTTCTTCAAACAATCTCTCTCTCTTTATTTTTCTCTCTACTGAGATGTGTGGAAGAAAGGCAGAAGACTGGTGAACTGAAGCATCATTTTCATTTCAAGGACAGAAATTAACTTACAGTTAGACATTGAGATCTTGGAAAATTTCACTTACCTTGGTAGTGTAGTTCATGACAACCGTGAGTCTCGCCAGTTATTTATAAAATCTTGAACTTTCCCCTTTAGAATCTAGACACAATCCCCTACAGTCATTTATATGAATCAACTTTGCCTATAGTCCCGATCTAGCATTACCCACACCTAATTTCCAAGTGGTCTATTATATAATTTACCATATATTGTGCTGAAAATTAAACTTTCAGCAGCTTTGCACTCCCTCCCGTGTTCTCCTCCTAAACACCTTTCCAGTCTCTTCCTGAGCTTTGTGATTGCCTTCCAAGTATGTAGGTACTATATCTTATGCTGATTTTAGCTCTTTTTCTGTCTGTTCTTTCTCCTGATATTTTTCTACCAGCCCAGTAATTATCACACACTTCTTATCAGCTGTGTCTCTTATCAGTGTCTCCCTTGTTTTTATAACCTTAGTTATTTCTTTCATCACTCTTTCCTGTCTTCCTTTCTCTATTGTTCTCGAATCTCCCTTAGTTTACAGTTTCTACTGTCTGAATTTTTTCTTTAACCACAGTGCTTTCCTTGATTTTGTTGATAGTTTCCTTCTGTCTTTTATTTAATGGCGCTCACTCTCCTTAACTCCTTTGAATTGGAATTATGTTTATAAGCATGAAAATGGATCCAGGAAAGATAAGTCTCTCTCTCTCTCTCTCTCTCTCTCTCTCTCTCTCTCTCTCTCTCTCTCTCTCTCTCTCTCTCTCTCTCTCTCTCTCTCTCTCTCTCTCTCTCTCTCTCTATCTCTCTCTCTCTCTCTCTCTCTCTCTCTCTCTCTCTCTCTCTCTCTCTCTCTCTATATCTCTCTCTCTCTCTCTCTCTCTCTCTCTCTCTCTCTCTCTCTCTCTCTCTCTCTCTCTCTCTCTCTCTCGTTAACCCATGTATCCAGCTGTTCTATCCATCTAGATAGATAGATTGATAGGTACAGAGAGAGAGAGAGAGAAAGAGAGAGTTATCTCCCCTGTTCACTGCATTATGATGGCTGCCACACAACACTTGCCTCTCTTCTTTCTCCCTGGCTTCAGCATAAATAGATTAGTCATTCACATCAATTTTCTGAAGGTGACAAACCACAAAAAAAAACAGCTATAAGCCAGTTTTCTTTTATCCTAGAGTAATTTTAATATGCTGCATTGACATGCCAGAGATTGAAGAACTTAAGCTATTTTTCATTCTGTCCTGTTCCTCTTTCATCCTTTTATATTCTCTGTTGATACGTTTTTGTTCTTGGACGTTATTACTGGCTGTGTTTTAGCACCAGTGGCATGTCTTGATACTCTTACATATTGAATTTTGTATCATACAAAATGATGGCCGAGAGATGATTTGGCCTCTGGGCAGGCTAGGTTTCTAGCTTTCTTTGCACAAAACTGATATTTTGGCACAAAATTAAAGTTATGTAAAATTTTAGGGATGTAGTGAAACAGTTTTGTGAATTGAAATGTCACTGAACTTGGTGCTTGGCTTTACTTTGTTTCTTACAGACCCATTATCTCTCTTTCATGTTTCTATACACCTTTTCACTTTTAACATCATAATGAACTGTGTTGTTTTGGATATGCTGGTCATATTAACAATTCCTTTTCATTATAATGGCCTTTGTTTATAATGTTTGTCTTGTCACCTTACCCTCACTGCAGTAGATTTAGTGTATATGTTTTCATGAATTATCCTTTTAGCAGCCATATAGAATGTAACTGGTAGTTGTTTCTTTGTGGAAGTGTTTGGTGTTTGGAATTACATTATTTACCATAGTTCAGTGCTAAGTCTAGTTACATTTTTTAATATTCTAATCATGAAAATCCTAGAAATTTTGAAAGTTTACAACAGTTACTTTCCTTTGCTTTTATTTTTTGAAATTTGAAATTCAAATTAAATTTTAAAGTTTTGATGAATCATAATTTATTTAAGGGCACAAGTTGTCACCTACAAGAAAAATTGATACCTGATGCAATGTGTTGTTTTCTTTGTGTCTGCATCCCAAGGAGTGTCATCTATTCAACATGAATTTCAAGACGCCTATTGGGCTGGCTGCAGGGTTCGATAAGCATGGAGAGGCTGTGGAAGGACTATGGAAGATGGGCTTTGGCTTTGTAGAAGTGGGCTCTGTGACACCTGAACCTCAGCCTGGTAACCCACAACCCAGAGTATTCCGCCTTAACTCAGATTCTGCTATCATCAACAGGTATGGGATACGAGAAAATGGAATCACTGAAATGGGCTTAAGTTATATACAATGATCCCAGGGGCTGGTACATAATGGCTGCTAAAATTTAAGAGAATGACTACCAAAAAGTACTGTATTTGCTGGTGTCGAAGACGTACCCCTATTTTTCGGTGCTGTAATTTTAAAAAAAGATAGCTCTATCAGTTTTACTAAGATGTATTTGTTGGTTGTCTCATGACTTTTAGTGCATGTCTACCATGTGGTACAGGACCAACACCAGTGACCAAGACCACGACTTGGTATGAACCTGCACCATGTTGGAATATATATATATACTGTACAATACACAGGTATACCATACTTTAACAACATCACCACGTGGAAGATGATCTGCTTGCCCTAAAAGTTTGTTTACCACTGGTGAGTCTTTGTGAATCTTTATTTGGCTAGTGGCACACAGCAAATGACCAAGAGCAAGACTTGGGCTAGACCAGCATCATGTGGACTGTATTTGCTATCAGTTCACAGTTGGAACACATTACCCTTTGTTTATCAACTTTTTAGAGTTTTGGTGTTGCCTACTGCAGCACTGCATGTGAAATGCACTTATTTTAAGACCAAAAGTAGAAATAACCACACTTTCAAAAACAATACCCATTTAACATCATATTAAATTATACTAGAGATGCTAGAAGGCAAAATGCACCCATGAACAAAATATTCTGGAGACGAAACATCTCATGCTGCCTTTAGCCAGTATTGGGCTATTCAGGAGGTAGATATGGGCCTTCATACATTTGGCACTGACTGGTCATACATACCATTAATAAATGCCTTAACCTTAAAACCTACAAGCAATGGGGAAATATATTTTTCTCAAACAGCAGGTACCATGTTTGGACATTCAGCACCACTTGCATTCCGAAATCTCAAAGTAGAAAAAAAACGAGTTCACTGGGAAAAGTACCTCTTTGACAGTTCTCTAGGTGGCTGCATGTGGTGGTGTGTGTATAGCCAATACCACCTACAGTTGGGCCCTACAACTAGTGTTTTTCTAACTAGTGATTTCAAGTATAGTGATCGAAGCGATAGAACAGAAACAGTCCTGAGTTTCATAACCAATGATCAAAGCTGCAGAACTAGTGAAAATGTTTCGATTAGCTGGAAGGACTGAGTGGGCAAATTGCATCAAGATGGCATGAGGAAACCTATGGGCAGTTGTGCAAGAAGGGTGGGCACCTGCTCTATGAGTTCAGTTGACCTGATGGCCACACGACATTGTGCAACGTTACGCGATAGAGCTAACAAGTCATGCCAAAATGGTGCCGAAAGTCCTGCCAAATTGGGCAGGGGAGGGAAGGGGCAGTGAATGTACACAAAACACTGAAAATAGATGTTGTAGTTATAAGTGTGGCCAGTTTCACGTCTTCTCCATCTTCTTACCTTCTAGAAATGTTTCATTCCACTATGATTGATGTTGCCAGTAAAGGGTCACCTATAAGAGCTGCATAAATATTGTGAGGGACCTGTTGTGTGAGATGCCCATTTGTTAGGATCAGCTGATCTTCTGTTCCATTTGGGACATCCTCACATGGGGCAGGCTAGTCTACCCAAGTGACTCAGATCTAAGCAAAAAATGCAGTTTTGTGCATCAAATGACTGCCCCCGATGATATTACTGGCTGGTGTAATGCACAATACTTTCAGCTGACTGGCTGAGAGCGACAAGTACAGAGTGCAGTGGACAATTTCTCCACGCATTACAGAAATCTGTGAATTTGGCCCACTTGTTTGTTAGGATTCGCTGTGCAGTGGACCATTTTAAACGCTTTACAACAATTTTTTAAAAATGAATAAATTGTCCAGAAAATGCTGCATTGGACATGAAATGCCTTGGACACTCACATGTTAGATTTGAGGCCACTATATACATGGTTTGTGTACGTGGTTGGAATCCAGAATAATGCATTCATGAAAAGGATGTATGAGAAAGATGAGAGTGGTCAAGACACCATTAAAATGAACTAATAGTAGATGTAAGGTATACTGCAATGGTAGGAAGGGGGGTGAGTTGCAAAAGGGAATATATGGACAGAGAGAACTGGAAACACTTCTGTAGATTTATCAAAGGCAACAACAGGGTATCAGAGTTATACATATATTGATAAAGTGACACTTTAGAACAAGAAAAGAAGCTTTTTCTGTTCATAATTGCACAAGATATTTTAATTTGTTTTGCTCCTCACAGATATGGCTTTAACAGTGAGGGCCATGAAGCAGTGCTGTCACGCCTGAGGCAGCTGCCACCCCCAGGCCAGAGAGGAGGGGCTATCCTGGGAGTCAACCTTGGCAAAAATAAAACCTCAGATGATCATGTGAAGGACTACACTCTTGGGGTCTACAGGTTTGGTCCTGTGGCAGACTATCTGGTGGTGAATGTGTCCAGGTAAGGCATTACTTATACCTAATGCAAGATTTATACATGCACTGAAAAAAAAAATTTGTTCTTGCATTAACACAATACTACAGCATGCACTTAAACATTAGGAGGGAATTGTCAACAAATAGTGGGCTATGAGCTTCAAGTTATCTGCTTATACTAAATCAACTAATCAATAGGTCATGCTCTGGGGGGCACATTGCTTTGCCCCATACTTTGACGCCATTCCAGGTGGTCCCTCCAGCCAAGTCTCCTTGCAGGTCACTTTCCCAACCAAGTAATTCATATCAGGATCCATCGACCTGCTCAAGGCACAAGCTTTGTGGGCACCCTCTTGGGTTCCTCCAATAAGATTGTCTCTTACAGTTACAACTTTGTTAAAGAATGTTAACATTTGTTAGTAGTACTGCATTAATCACTTTACCGCAGCCCCCTGATGATGTAAACAGTGTTACCTTGCAGTACCCAAGCTCCCGTTCCCACACATTTCATGCAAAGTTATCTTGCACTCTTCCTCCCTTGCTGACAGTCTGTCTGCACTGGTAACACTGTCTGCTATTTTCACTCTTCCACCACTGTTTCAGAAGCATAATCTAAGTCACTCATCTGGAGAGTTCTAATAACTCCTCACTACAGTGATCCCTTGTTTATCACGGGGTTAGGTTCCAGAACCCCCTGTGATAGGCGAAAATCTGCAAAGTAGCGACCTTATATTTATTTTATTAGTTATATATATTTTAAGGGGAGAGTCCGGTTTAGATCGGGGGTGCCATATCTCCGGTAAATATGCATGAATCGCTCTGATTTTTATGTTGTGAAGTATTGGCATCATTTACATCAACATTAGACATTGTCCCCATTCTTGTCCCTCCCCCCTCCAACCTTCTAGCGAAAATTTAAAAGCGAATCTCCGTCGTTATTATTGGCCCCACAACCTTCATTTTTCTGTGACTTAGAGACGTTATAATATGAAATGTTTCTTCGTCGTTAGATTTTTCATTTCAGCTTTTGAATTTGTTTTATGATTTTTTTTTTTTGTGTGTGTTTTTTTTTTTGCCTTTTTTTGACCAAAAAAATATTAATATAAAATTAAACCAGACATATATAAAAAAAACAGCGACGATGATTTGAAGAGAAAGTATTCCTCTGCCTTTTAGTCTTTGTTTCATTGAAATCAAGCTAAAACTGGCTCCAAGGTTAACATTAGAAGGGGAATAACTTATGTTTTGAGATATGGGCTGATAAAGTTTATTGATGGATCGCGATCCCGTTAAAACACACTAGGAAGCTTTTTTTCAGGTTTACTATGAGTTTTTTTTATCATCTTCAATCTGCGAGATAGTTGCCAAAATGTATACCTACCAAATATATTTTTTTCACAAAGTCATTTTTTTTATATTTTTGGGGTCTCCAAACCGGACTCTCCCCTTAAGGCTTTATAAACCCTCCCCACACTCTTATATAGTTATATATATTTTAAGGCTTTATAAACCCTCCCCACACTCTTATAAACCTTTCACACACACTTATTGACCTTTCCCACACTTATAAACACTTCCTATACAGGAGGTCCTCAGGTTACGACTGTCTCGACTTACAACATTTCGTCGTTACAACGTGGTCCCAATAAATGATTCTGTAATTCTTGTTTCGACTTTCGATATTTGCTTTGTAAATACGAACTTCGCGCGTGAACTAGTTTGTTGAGCGGGGTGGAAGAATACTTAGAGACAGGACAATATGAGCGTAGCTTACTTCCTTTATCTCACAGTTAGGTAAATGCGGAAGGGGAAAGGAAGGAAAGGGACAGAGTGAGTGATAAAAAAATACAGATAGAGGATGTAAGAAGGGAGAACAAGGAAACAGGAGGAGATAGAGGGGATGAAAACAAGAAGAAAGGAGAAGGGTGTTCGGAGGGAGGGGCAGAAGGGAGAGTCAAGCCAGGGCTTCGGTCAGGACATGACCTGACTCTCACTCCTGCCCCGCCCTCCCCACACTCTTCCCATTTCCCCTTATGTGTGTGTGTGTGTGTGTGTGTGTGTGTGTGTGTGTTCATATAATCTAATGGGGAAGGAGAAAGGGAGGAAGAGAATGAGAGATAAGGTTAAAGATAGGAGGGTGTGAGAAAGGAGGAAACAAGGGAAATGAGTGGAGGAAATGGGACGGGAAAAGAGAGGGAGGGATGGTCAGGTAAAGGTGAGGAAAAAGGGAGAGAGAAAAGGTGTGAGTGGGAGGGAAAGAGATTAAAAGAGAAAAACTGGGAGGGAGGGGAAAGGAAAAGAAGAAAGAAATGAGAAGGAAGGAGAAAAATATGGGGACAGAGAGGGAGAAGAAAGAAAGGAAGTGGGGGAGGAGTAAACCAGGGAAAAGCCTAACGGCGCAATAGGCCGCAACGGAAAAATAAAAAATAGATGGGTGACGTAGGTGCTTATTTAGGTGTGTTCTGACTTACGTCGAAAATCGGGTTATGACACGTCATTAGAAACAGAACTTCGTTGTAAGTCGAGGACCTCCTGTACTCTTAAACACTTTCTACACTCTTAAGCCGTCATAATTTTAACAACATATAAAATTATATTTTTTTATATTTTCACTTTTTTAGGCTAGAAAATGCTTTTTTTACTGCAAAAATAATTGAAATAATAAATATATAAAATACCTATATGCCGCAAAATTCCACGATATAGCCAAAAATCCGCGATACAAAATTAGATATATACAATTTAAAAATCCGCGATACAGTGAGACTGCTTAAAGTGAACCGCGATATGGCGAGGGATTACTGTATCTGTCTTGTAGTTATTATCGTCATCACTTCTATCTGAGGAAGGAAATGCCATTATCTCCAGCAAGCAGTCAAATATTGGTCACTACAGTTGTGGGATCATAAAATATGGAGGATCTTGGAAGGCATGAAGAATAAATTTGGGAATTGATTGGCTATTAAAGTGACTTTATAAGAGATAAGCGGATGTGTGTAATACAGTCACCCCCGGTCTCAGCGGGGTCGTTTGTTTCGGTGATCAATAATTTTGACCCCCCGCTTACGCGGCCCCAGTTTCGGATGCATTGACGCTAAATAGGAAGGCAGAGAGGAGGAGGAGGCAGAGAGGGGGAAGGAGAGAGGAGGAGGAAGGCAGAGTGGAGGGAGGGAGGGAGGCAGAGAGGAGAGGGGAAGGGAGAGGAGGAGGCGGGCAATGGACGTTAGGTTGCTCCTGAGTGACGCCACGTTAGACTGTGACGTCATGCTTTCCTATTGGCCAGCAGCTCACTCAGGGACGACTGCTATTGGTCGAGATTTTCTCATAGCAACATTATCCTAAAAAAAAAATTCACACTGCAGTGTTGCCAGATTGGGCTACTTACCGCAAATTGTTGATTACATATTGTTGTCTAACAAGGTCTTGTCTCATTTCAGTCATTAAAAAGAACGAAAAAAACATGTTTTATATGACGTGTCAGAGGTGACTTCCCCAAATGCATATTTTCCCATAGAGTTATAGTCCCTCCTTCTTGGGTTTTCACATACGCGCCGAGGTCGCGCGCATCGCGCGAAGTCGAAAAACGGGGATGACTGTAGTTCATGTGTTTGTTCATGCTTTTTGAGAAAGTTGTCACCACATGGGGTCTGAAATGCCAAGATTTGCACTCAAGGCTTGGTCAAACACATCAGTATATTAGCCTGGTGATTGCTTACCACACGCATTTCGCTCAGTATCATGAGGTCGCTTACATTCGTGGTATTCACCATAGCTGGGCACGATAACAGAAAACCTTATTCCCAATAACCGATAACTGATAATGGAAAACCTTATCAGTGATAACCGGTATTTGTTAACTGGAGACACGAATATAGGCGATAACCGATAACCGATACCCAATATAAATCCACTATTCCGATACTCGCTAGCGATAAGTCCGAAAGGCGACAATGATACTATATTGATATTTCAAATAAAAAAACATAGATGAATTCAAATTTTCATTATCTGTTTTTTAGAAAACTTACAAAACCTGAAAACCACACGTTGACACGTACTTATTGATGGTAATACTAGAAACGCCTGAACTGGTATTGTGTTTTTTGAGGTCTCCACCGTCAAAAGCTGGCACTTTTGTTTACAAACACTGGTCTTTCGTGAACTGCGCATGCTCAGACCAGCAAGCGTAGACCTGTACAGTCTCACGAAGCTTTTTAACTGTAATTAAGAGTTGCTGGAAGGCTGAATCAGACATACAGTACCACTACCACCATCCTCGCTGTTTCTAGAACGACACTGTGTACGAGTTGTATTTATATGTACAGAGTGTCGTTCTAGAAACAGCTGAAGATGTAGTATGTCTGATTCAGCCTTCCAGCAACTCTGTGTTAAAAAGCTTTGTGAGACTGTACTAAACATGCGCAGTTCACGAGAGTGTAAAAGCTTCTTGATATGGGACACCAAATAACACAACACCGGGTGCCTTCAATACCATGGCATGCTCACAAACGAATATGGAATATCAAATTTGAGGCAGTGAATAATCATTTTTTGGTTACCTCCTTTTACACAAATTATGAATGATATATCCCCTAGTACAGTGGTTCCCAACCTTTTTTTGTCCCATTCCCCCTTTTCCAGTCACCTTTTCACCTGTGGACCCCTACAATGAATTAGGTTAAGCCAGCAAAATTAATTGCAGATTTTTCTGCAAAAAATTGATACAATCATGTAGCATTTAAGCATTGTTTTAAGGATTGTGTACAGTAGTATGAATTTTATTCCGAGATGCATGTCTCCTAATTCCAGAATAATAAATTTTAAAATAATTAGAATATCTATGGACCCCTTTAAATTCTTCCATGGACCCCTGGTTGGGAACCACTGCCCTATTAACTGGCAACCACAGGGATTTAGAGGTGCCTGATAAGCAGAAATTCTGGATTCTTGGAGTATATTCCCAAAGTTCCCCATGAAATTTCATTGAACTTTACATGTTTATACAGGTATCATAAACTTAGAAATGCATCTCTTTACTATAAGTATGTATGTACTTACTGGATGCTGTTTGACTCTTTAGCCATTCAGTGTTGTGCAACATTATCAGTAGTCCAGAAGCAGCACGGGATTGCCTTTATAATATCAACAAAATGTAGCTAACAAGTTCTATCAAAATGGCTGTATTACCCAAACACTCAAACCAAGCCCAAGACCAAGCCCTGCTGGGCAGGAGACACTTCGTAAACAGAGGAAATGTTGTAGTTAATGAGTGTGGTTAGTTTCACTTTGGTTGCAACTGAATACAGGGCAGCCCTGCATCCAGTTGACCTGTTACCTACACAACTCCCCCAGGTGGGTTGGTGAATCCAGCAGATCTGCATCCCAAACACAGCTCCTTCACAACATTTCCTTCAGCTACTCTTACAGGTGACCCTTTACTGGAAACAGCAATCACAGATAAACAAAACACTCGTAGGAAGGAAGATGTAGTAGAGGCGTTGCTGGCCACACTCATTAACTATGATGACCCCATTGTTTACACTGTCCAGCCAACCATACATCCCTCCAGGTAATGGCTCAGCACAGCTCAGTCTTGGTCTCAGCTTGGGAGCCCAGCCAACACTGCCAACCTATCAAAACTTGCCATTGTCACTGCTGCCGCCATCACATAGGCAATCCCACACCTGTTAATGGATCACCGGCAACGTAGCACAACGCTGTGTAGCTAATGGCTCAACTGTATGCAGAGCAGGCCTACTCTGGAAGTGGTGGAACGGTAACACAGGTATTTCATATGATATCTTACACCGGTAAGATACTCTTAATTTTTATGATTTATTTATTTTTTATGATTTTATTTATTTATTGATTGATTTTATTTATTTATTTATTTTTTTATTTTTTTATTTTTTTATTATTTAATTTTTTTTTCAACCATTGACCAGTCAGATATTTGCTGGATACTTGGGTTTTGCAGATACCCAAAGTTTTCCTGTACGTAGCTTTCTTTTGCTGTAAAGTTTGCCCTTTTTCTTCTGACACTTAACTTTTAATGGAAACATTGTCAGAGTCATCCAAACCACTCGATAAATCAGTGCTTCACATATTCATTGCATACCTTACTCAAAATTGAATGAAACAAGTCAGGACATAAATCAGATTCTGTCCCCTAACCAATGTCTGCAACACCCACTGAACTTCTTTGCTGATTGTTGTCTCATGCTGTTTAGCAGCTGTACTGTGCCCTTACATTTGTTAGGTCCAGTACAGTATGTACTGGAATCAAGTATATATACTAATTCATAGTAGTATAAAATTTTTGCCAAACGTAAAGTTACTTAAAGAAAATGGTGAATGCTGCATCGCCACCGCTGCTGTCTGTTTGTTTTCATGTATCAGCTGAGCAACTACTTGTAGTTATGATTCAGTTTTTATTTCCATTGTATATTTTCATCATTTTGTTTATATATTAATATATGCGTAATACAAATAATGTATGCTTAATATAACTTTTTATTATTTTATATTTAGCTTTTTTCATGCTGACCTGTGCAGAACTGAAACCATGCATTAAAAAAACGTGCATATGGAGGGACTACTGTAGTTCATATGTTCATTATATGAAAACTCATCATTCAAAGTTTTCTTAGAACTTAAACCCCATATATGACAAGAACCAAGTATACTATCTTTTTTTTTTATTATTATTATTATTATTATTATTTTTTTTTTTTTACAGTAAAGGAAGCAGCTCAAGGGCATAAATAAATGGAAAAAAAGCCCACTAAGCACTGCTCCTATGAAAGGAAGTAGAGAAGATTGGCCAAAAGAGAGGTCAATTTCAGGTGTAGAGGCATCTTGACCTCTTGTAAGGGGTCAAGTCGTAGACAGGAGGAAATATATATGGAGGAAGGCTGTTCCTGAGTTTACCAGTGAAAGGAATGAAAGAATGAAGGTGCTTGTTAACTATTGCATAAGGGGTTTGGACAGTATAGGGATGAGCTAGAGTAGAAAGTCAAGTGCAGCGGGGCCACGGGAGAAGGGGAGGCATGCAGTTAGCAAGTTCAGAAGAGCAGTCACCATGAAAATATCAATAAAAAATAGAAAGAGAGGCAACATTGCAGCAGAATTTAAAAGATCAAAGACTGTCAGTTAAAGAAGGGGAGTTAATGAGATGAAGAGTGAGAAGGGGAGTTAATGAGATGAAGAGCCTTTGACTGTCCAAAAGGGCTGTGTGTGTGGAGCGCCCAAACATGAGATGCATACACCATATGAGGGTGGACAAGGTCACTGTATATGGACAGCAAATGCTTTGATACAGGAGTCAGCAATAGTATGCATGCCAGATTTGGTATGAAACAATTTACCACAGCATATTAAATAATTCTGAAAATATTGTAACATTGGAAAATAGTATTGTCACTTCCAATAAACTACAACAAACAAATGTAAAAATTTATCTACTTGTATTCTATATTCAAACATTGATATTCATTATAGTACTTCTTACATTGGTGTAGACAAGTTTGTATATTAAAAGTTGTGATATGCAGGCTTGTATAATTGAAGAAATTGGCACAGTATTCAGAAGATTATGAGCTCTACTATAGAGGTTCCAGTTCAGTCATTTCATAAGAGATTGTAGCAGTAAATCTTAGTTGTACTCTGTATTAGTTTCTTTACCCTGGCCTACATTTTGCAGCCCAAATACCCCAGGACTAAGGAGCCTACAAAGTCGGGATCAACTGGAGAAGTTGATTGAAGCTGTGGCTGAAGCTCGGGACAACCTTCCAGGCCAACACAAGCCTCCACTGCTCCTCAAAATTGCTCCAGATCTCACTGTTGCTGATATGCAAGATATAGCTGCTATTGCTCTGCAGGGGAAAGTCAGTTGATATAAAAAATCTTGTTCACATTTTTTATATTAAAACTTTACTCTAATTCCTCCCAGACTTTTATTGATAATCACATGTACCATTAGTTCCTTTACATTGGACCATATAATTGACAGGGTTGCCTATTTTATTCATCCTTTTTGATGTTCATAGTCAAGGTTATCATTGTTTTGTATGGTCAGTAGCTATTGAATATTACTCTTCCAAGGACATTTACCTAGTTGTGATATATGGGAAAGGAGCTATATTTGTACTGTCCCGTCTCTATATCTACTATAATCCAACTTGGCCTTAAATTCATGAATCGTCCTTGCATGGACCACGCTCCTGCCATTCCAGGCCTCCACTGCTTTTTGTGGAAAGCTGTTCTTCTTAATATCTCTTCTAAAGGCATCCTTTCTCATCTTCCTTCCATGGCCTCTTGAGTTGTTTGTATCCCATGTTATTAGATCTTCCTTGTCCACTTTTTCCATCCCATTTATCACCCTATACACCATAATCAAATCTCTCTCCCTTCTCTGGTTCACTGTCAGTAAATTCAACCACCTCTATCTCTCTTTGTACGTTAAGTCTTTTAGTCCTGGAACCTTTGTTGCTGCCCTCTGAATCCTCTCTCCTTCCCTTATATTCATCTTTGTACTCAGCGACCACACTGTTGCTGCATATTCCAACCTTGGGCATATCAATGTCACAAACAATTTCTTCATCATTTCCTCATCCAAATATTGAAAAGCAATATCTATGTTCCTCACCAGGCTGTATATCTCACTTACAATTCTGTTTGTGTTTCTCTCTAGCAACAAATTATCCAATACAGTTCCTACCAGATATTTTCCATTGATGCTTTCTTAATGCTTTCCTATCCCATTGTATGTACCTGAAATTCTCTTTCTTTTTTCCAATTTCCTTCACACTGCACTTTCTGATGTTAAATTCCATTTTCCATCTATGACTCCACTCCCTTATCCTCTCTAGGTCCTGTTGCAGTGCTTGACAGTCCTCTTCACTTCCAACCTTCCAAAGTAACTTGGCATCATCAGCAAACAAACTCATGTAACTGCTCACTCCCTTCGTCATGCCCTTAATATAAATTCCAAACATGACCAAACTTGTGTCTTTCATCATACTCTCATTTTCTTCTTTACTCCCAAGATCTTGTTTTGGGTGGAACATATACCACACTGAAGTCTGTTAGTTCTTCTTCCTTCCTGTTTTACACATACTTTTATCATTCTGGCACAACCTTTACCATAGCTTATGTCGTCAACTCCCAGCAGGTCTTTCTTTACTATTATCATCACTCCCCCTCCTTGTTTTTCCCTTCTGTTTTTCATCCACACATATTTTCCTTCCCCAATTTCTAGGGACACAATTGCATCTCTTAACTTAGTTTTGACAATTCCCATAATGATTGGTTCATTTTCCCTTAGGTAATCATTTAGCTCTGTCTGTGCCAATATTAACCCATTCACATTGATGTATGACACCTTTAGTTCAATTCTTCCCTCTCTCCTGCCCATCTTTAGCATTTCCTCAGCCTCAAGTTCATGACCCTCCAACAGTCTCTTTTTCTCCACCTCTGTTCTGCTGTTGTTTTTTTCCTTGGCTTCTTCCCACAATTCGTTCATTTTAGCCCTCTCTTCCTCACTTAAGTCCTTCCTCATCCATTCATTCTTATATTCCTCCTTCCTTGAAAGTTTCCATGTTCCAGTCAATGCTTTCTCTGCTTCCACTTGCGATCTAAATCTTACCTCTAGAAGTCGCTGTCCTCTTTCCACATATTTGCCAATCCTCGTCACCTCTTCTATCTCTTCATTCATGTTGAACCTCCTTCACCAAATCAACAGCAACCTGCTTCTCACTTCTCTCTTTCTCACTCTGTATTGACAACACTTCCCTTGATCCCAAACACAACAATGCACTTCTTTTCAATGGCATTGCTCACTAGCCCATCCTTCTCCTTAATCACCTTCACCACTGAGACTTCACTTTTTCCTTAATTTGCTGTTCCACAATCTCTTTAAAACTTACTTTCTCCTCTTCCTGCTCCTTCTTCCATTGATCCTGCTTTTCATTCAATTCCTTAACATTTTCCATAATAACCTCCACCTTTTCCTCGTATTTCTTAAACATTACCTCTTATTTATTGCACTTGTGTTTCAGCTCTTTATTTTCTTCCTCCAGCAATATTTACCTTTCCTCCATTTTTTCCACTTTTTCGGCCAGATCATGTGCCATTTTTTCCAGCAACAACACCTTGAAAAGTCTGGAAGGATCCAATGATTAATTGAACTGGGGTTAATGGCTCTCCCTCTGGAAGATGATCCCAGATATTCAGTGTGTGCTCTAACCTTTCTGAAGCCCACTAAAATTTACATTTTCATTCAAATCCAGTCAGCTTTTTGCTTCACCTCTCACGTTACTTTGTTCATACTATACTTTTGTAAATTAAAGTAGAATTTATGTTTCACAGATGTTCAAGGAAGCTGCATTAAATTACCTTAAGCTGGTGCTTGTATAGGTGTTTATGCCAGGACTATTGGGAAACAGAAGCCTTCTGGAAAATGCAGCACTTGTAATCATGTGATTTCAGATTTCAGTGCTCCAAAGTTAATTTTAAGCAAGGAGTTTTGAAACCAAACACTTCTTGATTATAAAATATTTAATAAAGAAAACTTACTCCAGGTTGATGGGCTGATCGTGACCAACACAACTGTAACACGTCCTTCTTCCCTGACTAGCCCAGAGTGTGGGGAGGTTGGTGGCCTGAGTGGTCAGCCCCTCAAGGCCCTTTCCACACACATGATCAAGCAAATTTACTTCCTCACACAAGGTTTGTATAATATAGAAGATGCTGGACTTTTTGGCTTTCAGGTTCCTGGCAGTTATTTAATTTGCATCATTTTGAGGGTCTTAAAAAGTTCAGAAAAAATAAATAAAAGGCTTGCTTATGATTTCTGAGAAGCTCACACAGGGTTGATAATCTTGCAACTAAAAATCATTTTCCTTGCAAACTCTTCATTGTACATTACTCATTTGTTTATAATTATTATTTTTTTTTGTGTGTGTGTGTGTACTTTCTGTGTACAGTGGGACATTAACACAAATTAATAAAAGATTACTGATATAATATAAGACCTTGAATAGTAGCCACATTATCAATTTTAGGTGAATCTTTTTTATTCAGTGTGATTTAAATTTTGCTAAATAAACCATTTCTCCTGGGACTTTTGTAGGAATTTCCCCTACAAATGCCCACAATCTAGCCATGATACACCCTCCTCTATCTTCAGCCTCCCTCCACATGATTAACAAGTCCCTTGCTTCCAATAACTTGTAAATAAAGCTGCGAGGGATCTCAGCTTAGTGGCCTAGTGACACCCGCTGTTGTGGCTTAGTGCCTTCTTGCTTTTGAGTCTTGAACATGGTTTTCCTTCTTGTGTGTTTACACCAAATTATGCAGTAAAGGTAGAGTTGAGAGCATATGCTATAGCTGTGCATGGCAGAAGTACTCATCTCTATCCTGTTGGCCCTTTGAGCCTGTGGTGGGAGAGAACCTAATTACCCAACAAAGGGCCAGTGTAACATCCGGGTTACCTTAGTTTACCTTCCCCAACCATCCAAAAAAGAAGGATGAATAACTGAGCTGCACGCCAACTGCCTAGGCTGGGATTTGAACTCAGGCCCACAGATTCGTAGTTATGGACCCTAACCACTGCACCACAGAGGCGTCTTAACTGATGCAGGATATGGCTTAGTCTTGGTCTCGGTGCACATGTGGCGACAACAACTCATCCTCAGAGAATCTTTGCTTCATCATTCCCACTTTTTTGCCTTGGATTCCTTTTTTTCAGTCCTTCCACATTTTTGTATGCCAACAATTGAATATTTAATATAATTTGTTTCTGGTACCATACAAATAATGAGTTTCTGTTTAAATAATGCCTCAATTTAGCATAATATTTTTTGGTGTTCGTCTCATGTTAAACTGACATCTTACTGTATCTAGTTTTATTAACTCCTTTATTGTTTTCAGCTTTTAGAATTAAACTCTCCAGTTTATATAAAATGTATACATTTTCATCTTTCTCAAATCTCTTATGAAAACTAAAAATATTTATATGACACCTCACATCATATATTTTCCCTGCATTCAATAAGTTTGTATTGTATCATTTGATTGGTTTATAATTTCCTTTTCAAATTTTATTTGGGGTTGTCTTATCCTCTTGTAGTTTCTTGCCCACATATATTTGTCATGTGCCTCTTCACTCACATTCATGTCTCCTGTATATTTTTCTTGATAAATTTAACTTTTCGTTTACTTTTTTGCATTTATTTCCAAACCACGCATCTTAAATTTCAGTTGTGGTCTAATAAAGTTTTTATATCTCAGGTAAAGTGCCTATCATTGGGGTTGGAGGAATTGCCAGTGGCCGTGATGCGTATGAGAAGATTCGAGCTGGAGCAAGCTTGGTTCAGCTGTACACTGGCTTAGTCTACCATGGCCCATCATTGATCACCAAGATCACTGATGAGCTGGAGCAACTTTTAAGGTAAATTATCAACAGATATAAATTGGATAAATTCAGGTTGTGGAAAAAAATAGGGAAAAATTATAGGTGTTGGCAATCTGGGGCTCCAAAAGGTCTTCTCCTAGTAGTGGTCATTACCTCACTTCCTAGAAGGTGGAGTCCATTGCATTACTTATGCCATGTAGCAGCTTAATTTTTATGATCATAACCTCAAATGTAGGCTATATGATAGATATAAAGCTTTAAATATTTTACGGCATTAATCAAGTTATTCACATGCATGTAAGCTTGAGTACTGAGGATGATATGAGTTGCTCCTGCTTGTCAACAATTTGCTGGACATAAGCAAACCAACCTAGGTTTTAAGGCTGTAAAAGTCAAACTCTAACCTTACTCGTTTCCTTCCCACAGACAAGATGGCTTCATCTCTTTAAGAGAAGCAGTTGGTGCTGATATTTCTACAAAATAAGGATTATGGGTTTCCTAGCACTGACTGTCATCAAAACTCATTTCAGGAAGGAGAGGTTTGTAATATATATTTAATAATTTTTCTGACATTGGTATAAGAAATTTAATATCTTTTTACAGTTTCAAAGTGAATCATTCCCTCTTTTCATTTTTGTTTATCAAAGTATATAGTTGCAATGTACAGTCATACCTCAGTTTACAAGTTAAATTCGTTTAAAAATTTTGCTCGCAAACCAAAAAAATTCGCAAACCAAAACGAATTTCCCCAATGCTGAGGGTATCACTCACGGTGTCGGTAAACAGCACTTGGTGATTACTCAACGCTCGGTGCTGTTACTAAGGGTGTCACTCAGCACCAGCACCCGTGGTCTTCTTGGGAAGCCAGTAGTGTGGCCTCACCACAAATTTCCTGCCTGGCCTCGCCATTGAACCATGCCCATAGCCACTACTATTGTAGTGGGAGGGGGTTACTTTTTATATACAGTAGACCCTCTATTTAGTGCATTTCTTTTTAACACTTAAAGCGCGGGCTAGATTTTTCTGTGCCTGGCCTGCCACGCGGGCATATTCACTCAAAAACACACCTCACTTCAACCTCAAGTATCTTCTCTCTTACTGAGCTAACGTTGCTGAATGAGGTATCATTGTAAAGTCCTTTTCCTTAGCTGTCCTTTGACATTAATTTGAACACCATATAAGCATTGGTAGAACGAGTACAGAGTTATGAAGTAGGAACTATGAAAACATATTATTATAGACAGATACCCACCTCTATTGTTCTTATTTTCTATTATTTAGCAATAAAATAAAACCACTGATAATGTAAGAAAGTGTTTGTGGGCATTGTAGGAAAGAAAACGGCATGTTTACTGTACTTGACGACAAACTAATCAAATCTGGCGGCACGTTCATTAAAAAATGTCATGTCCACTATTGTGGACACCCGCGCTACGAGCCCACGCTCTGGCTGTCCACTATTGTGGACACCCGCGCTTTAAGGGATTTATAACCCTTAAAGCGGATTATTATTCAACTTAAATTTAGGACACATTTCCCATATAACATGGTTGCTCTCCATATAATGTAATTTAAATCAGGGGTGTAACAAAAACCACATAGTACAGCAAAGGTCAATCAGTCAAACAAAACAGAGAAACAAGTGATGAAAATGTTGAATAAATACAATAACATGTGAAAGACCACAGACAACCATACATTAGGCTAGAGACTGAGTACCTCCCAAATCCTCATTAGCATAGGGCAAGAGAAGAGTTGCCGATCATTGGTTGATTACATTCACACTGACGTCGGCGTCCGACGTCGTCACCATTAGTCCTCTTCTAAACCTCTTAATCCTCTTAATCCTCTTTTAAACCTCTTAAGAGGAAATGGAAGAGGAATTTAGAGGAGGATTGAGAGGTTTAGAAGAGGATTAATCCTCTTCCATTTCCTCTTGACCCTTTCCATACTGTGACGCCGACATCTGTGTCACGGATGGAAAGAGTTAAACTACATAGTTCCTTTATCTAATGGGACATAGCCATCTCAAAGATTCACTTAAGTCTATCTTTTGTGTGTGTAAATGTACACATGGATCATGCATTAGGAACTTTTGCTGTTACTCTAGTGAGTGTTTACTTACCTGGTTGTAGTATAGAGAGATTAAATTAGTCTCATTTTCCTGTTTTCATATCTATTTCTATCCAGCTCAGCTTAAATCAGTGTTTCTTGCTGCACTATCACCTCATTCAGTTCATTACAAAGTAATTATTTTTATATAGGAAACTAAATTTCTTTATGTATTATTACCACACTTAGTCTTCTTTAACTTGTATTAATGACCTCTTGTTCTTTCATTATCTCTATTCAGAAGATTCTTCCAGTACACCCCTTACCACCTTTTCTTTTGTCTCCCAGCTTCGTAAATTTAAAAATATCCAATCTCTTCATTCAACAGCTGTGGCATCAGACCCCAGAATATTGATTGACCCTATTGGCTACCAGCCACTTATGTTGCAGCACCATGGTTACGCACCACAGTAAATCACTCCAACCATTTATCAACCCATATTGACTCCCGAGCCATTTACCAACCTCCTTGTGACCCCTAGTAATTTGTCGATTCCTTGGACAGTTTTATCCACCCCTAGAGACCTTTCCTCTAGATCTGCACATGCAGTCAAATGAAACTGTCGGTGTAAATTAAGAAAATATTTTATTCTTTTATATCCAGAAAATTAGTAATATTAACACAAATATTCCATTTGAGGAGCTAATTACATTTACTATTATATTTACATGTCAGTAAGACTATGAGTCATCATAATCTCACAAGTGGTAGAGCCTAACTTATTAGCTATGCTTGCTGAGGCACAAGTCATCTTATTTGTTCCCATTCCTCCTTAAATATATACCTAAATTTTATATAGTTTCTTGATAGTGCAAGATGGGTTTAGAATATGAAAATTTTATACAAGGAATGGCATTGATAGCTATATAATAACTGAGCAACTAATGAGTTACTTATTACTCATACTATGCAAGCAGGAGCTTTATGTATTCATATTATAAGGATTGGAATTTTCCACCATCTTTTCTCTCAAAGTCACAGCACCTAGAACCTGGGAACTATACCAGCTATAGATCTAGTGGAAGTCTGTCCAATTTTATATTGGTAAATGAAGACTTCCTGTATGTTTGATATTTTCTTCTTAAGTCTTAATTCCCATCTTCAAATATTGTATAAAGATCGCTGACATGCATTAATTCCTTAATTCTTATGTACTAGTCATCCTTAAGCCCTTACTCCCTGTAAGAATTAAAAGGCAGGTTTATAGGATGCTGGAAGAGAGGGAGGAAGTGACAGGAGAGACTTTTTCCTCCTTTTTAAGATGTGTATAACACTTTCTCAGCCTGAGCATTGTAGGAAAGTCAAGGAATGATGATTACTTTTATCACCATCATACAAGCACCACCATCATCATTAGTAGTGTGTGTGTGTGTGTGTGTGTGTGTGTGTGTGTGCATAAAAGATATAAAAAAGTCTCACCTGATCACCAGACACTATGTGAGGGCTTTCATTCACCAAAATGGAAGTTCAATAGAAACAAGAACAATGCAAAGAAGATGAGTATCATGTGGGTTCAAGCAAGGAATACAAGACAAAATTACTGAAGAAATAAGATAGTAAAAAATTAACCTGCCTTCACTATCTACCTGCATGAGAACAATATGAGAAGTATGTAACAAGAACAATATGAACCCAACATGATTAAACTGCTGCAGGTCATACTTGAGGCTAAGAAGTTATAGGGAAAGAAGACTAGTAAAGCATCAGAGAAGAGTGAGAGTGGATTAGGACAAGGAGAGTGACAAAGAAGAGATGGATGGTTAACCACCTCATCTAAAAACAAAAAAGGTCCAATTACAGGAGTTCATCAATTGAGAGGCAGGAGTCAACAAGTCACCCAGCAAAACCACATTTCTATGGACCTCAGAGAAGGGAACAGATCTAAAGAAAACAAACATAACCGAGGATAAGAAGAAAAACTTATGTGAAACAAAATGGAGCCAAAATAGGTTTCAACAAATTGGCCAAGGCTGCTGAGGATGAGCAAGCTGCTGAAGAAAGTGGTGCCTGTATTTGCCAAAGACCAGTAATATCCTTCAGGACATAAAAGAAGGGATGATAAACTATGTTGATAAATACAAGATTGAAAAGGATAGGTAAAAGTTGGAAGCATACACTATTAGCTGTGTTTGGCTACGGTGCTCATCTCAATACTACTCGCCCTTGGACCTCTGGTGGGTGAGAACCCATTAACCCAGGACACAGGGCCAGTGCAACATCAGGTTATCACAGTTTACCATTCCCAGGTATCCATTTATCAACCATCCTGAAAGGAAGGAGGAACAGCTGGGTTGGTTGCACACCAACTGCACAGGCAGGGCATTTAAACCCTGGCCTGCAGATTCTTAGTTAGGCATGCTAACCACTGCACCACAGAGATTCACTGAAGAAAGTAATTATATACAGTCGTCCCTCAAATAGTACGGGGGTTAGGGACCCAGGATCCCCGTACTATTCGAAAATCCATATAAAATTAGTGCCCCCTTTAGAAACACACTTGGGGTGCGTTTGAGAGAGGGAATCAGGACTCTCGGAACATCCCGAGTGCTCTCAATCGCTTGATGCGGCAGCATAAGTTGCCACCTCGGCACGTCTGTCCGCTGGCTCCCGGCTTTGAGAGGTGGAGCGCCTTTGTGCTGTGATGACATCATCAGCAAACGTGGCAGCCCAAACAAACACATATAAGTGTTTCCATTGCATTTCACATCTCTGTACCACCATAACCACTGCAGCTTCCTTTTCATCTTCTGTTATAAGGAGTTTGTCAGCCAGGACAGCTAGTAATGCATGTTAAACGTTGCCAGGAAGATCAGCGTACGCCATTTTTCTGCGAGTGAGACGCTGTTACCATAGCAATGACGAGGCTTCGTAAAAGGATGGCCTTTATCTCCACTCTTGCAGCACTCTTGGAGCACTGGCAGTTACTGCAGCAAGAGGGAGTAAGCCATTTCAAAGGCTGTGGTTAGGACCAAAAGGGACAACTACCTCCTGAACCAAGACCAAGATGATAGATACAGCGAACACTGCTCTCATTCACTTGCTATGCTCTCCCTACGGCAACATAACACATCCCAAAACGTAACTTCTGTTAAATCTGAATTCCTTTGCAAGGTGAACACCTATCTTGAACGCTTTGGGGTGCTTTCAGTAGGTGTTTTGGTAGAACAGTGTTGCCATTCACGCCATGACTACTTGGTGTGATGAATGGGAAATTTAAAAATCCTAAAAAAAAAACTTCCATGACAATCCGTATAAAACCGAAACCGTATTATTGGAAACCGTACTATTTGAGGGACGACTGTATACTTGAACCTCGATTTCCGGAAGTAATAGAGGGGAGCACCTGTCTAGGAACCACAGACGTCTGCCAATCGACAGGGGAGGCACCTGTCTGGGAACCACAAATGTCTGGCAATCGACAGCATTCACTAACTGCTCTGGACTTGTAGCACACATCTAAGAGATTAACTATAACATGTAAGGCTTTCATTACGTGTCAACAAAGGATGCACAGTTGGCAGTGGTTACAAAGTGTCTGCCATTTTATTTTTCAATTTCAGCAAGTGCTTTAGCGTATATCATTCAAAGTATTTCGTAATAAATGCTTCTCTCTATAAAACTCAGATGACAAAAATATGGAATATGTAATAAATACTTGATCATAACTACAAGCAGCTGCTCAGCTGATAACTGTAAACAGACCGATAAGAGTGTATGTCACAAGAAGAAGCTTAATGAACCCATTGCAGGTATTTTGTGAAGACACAGACAGACTTAAAAAGAGTGAATTACCAGTACACAAATAGCAAATAAAATTAAAGGAATTCAACAACAAGAATATTAAGCTTAGTGAATCAATGAAACCGTTGTGGAGGTAACATGACTATCACCTGCCACCACAATACCACCACCACCTCCAAGGGAAGCAAAGTGAGTGGTTCAGAGGAGGAGGAAGAGTATACAAGATGAAGATTATGTTGATGAAATTTATGGAGGAGAAAACCAGGAAAATTGAGCTTTTTGGTCAGAAAATAATGCCAAAGGATGAAGAAGATTCAGATGATGGTTGTGGAGATTTTGATGAGTAAATTTATTATTGATGATTAGGAGGAAGATATGTGCAATGACCGATTTCAGTGACAGTTAGGAGAAATATCCTAAAACAGTGTTGTCCAAACTGGGGTCCGCAGCATAGATCAAAGAGGTACGTGAAAAGACGATGAACACACACACACACACACACACACACAGCAGAAACTTCCCATGATCTATGAAGGAAAGGAGAGAGGGAGGGACGAGTACCTAGGAAGGACGCCCAATATACATGTACCTAAATATAATATAATATAAATATAATATAACATAATTGAGTTTAATCAGTCATGGAGGGTACGTAACAGTAGGAGAAGGTAATACAGGGTACAACAGGCGAAAAAGTTTGGACACCACTGTCCTAAAAGATAAGGATGAATCTAAGCAAGGATGAATAAAAGCAAAATGATAACTGTGTCTACACTGAGGATGGAGGCAGGGGGTAGGCAGTGGTCAAGGTGAAGGCAGGGTGTCTGCAGGACCCAGGTTAAAGTCCTGCCCACTGCTACAAGCTTACAATTTTCAGTCATCACGGAGTGGCCAGGACAACCCACGTGCTGTCCTGATGACCACCTATCAACCCAGACTCTAATGAGACTCTAAATAGGATCAAGTGGAGCTCTGGGGGGCAGCGTACTCTAAATAGGATCAAGTGGAGCTCTGGGGGGCAGCGTGAGTCAAGCAAGAATGGCACCACTATGGAACACTTCCCTGTGCTACTAATGGGTTGGGGTCAACCAACAGGTCCCATCACAAAAGCTTTCTTAGGCCAGGTGTGGAAGACGAGACTGCTAGCACAACTCATCATGACTGAGCGACATGGCTTGTCCTGGTATTGCAGAAAGATCAAAGAAAAAATGTGGAAAAACAATGAAGTGAAGATAAAAAGATGTCAGATTAGGCCAATCAGTTGTGTGTGTGTTAGTTTTTCCCATCCTTTTCACTTTCTCCTTAAAGAGAGTCTTATGTGAGTAAGGATTATCAAGAACATGTCTGGTTTGGAAAGTATTAAGTACAATATTTCTTTAATATTTGTCTATCACAGATAACATATGTGACAGCCACATACAATGGTAGTCATGTCAGTCCTATAAATCTTCCTTGAAGTTTCAGTAATTTTCATTCTTACATCACACTGCAAAAAAGTCCATGCATTCTACAACTTCTAAGGAGTGAATTCCATTCATTTGTTGTAATCTCTTCTCACTACAACTGATCTGAGGAAGTTTTCATCATTTTCTTCCCTACTTGATACAGGGCAGACAAGTCCACGAGTTCTTCCATTTCTTATGAGTGATTTCCAATCTTCATTGCCCTCAAAAGAGGAAAGACTGGCTACTATGTAGCAAGTTTTCTTTGCTCGGGTCAGTGCTACATTCAACCTCTGGCGATGGGACAGGAAGCCAATACTGGCGGAGTTGTTGGCCCTCACAAAAGACAGGATGATCACATCTCTCTCTTGGCCCTGCAATATGAATATGCATTAAATAGTGTAAATCATACACATGCATATAAAGGTATATATATCTGAAAGAAAACTTTGCAAAATGTAGTTGTCCAAAAATACTAAATGCTTGACCCTCAATTTCCTAGACTGACAGGGGGAGCACCTGTCTGGGAACTACAAACGCTGGGCATAGGGAATTGCTAGTCTGGGAGCCATGACCCATTCTCACATGCTTACCATACTATGTCAGGCAACTGCCAACATTCAGCACCTACCCCAAAATTTTATCACACTTTAATCACTCACAATTTAAGAAAGATTAACTAAAACAAGTTACTTGAAAGCTTGTATTATAGGCGATCAAAGGATGCAACATCAGCAGCAGTAATGAAGCGTATGCCATTTTCTTTTTTGACTCTAGGCGCTTAACCCTTTCCATCCATGATGCAAACATTGGCGTCACAGTATGGAAAGGGTCAAGAGGAAATGGAAGAGGATTAATCCTCTTCTAAACCTCTCAATCCTCTTCCATTTCTTCTTAAGAGGTTTAGAAGAGGATGAAGAGGAAATGGATGAGGATTTAGAGGTTTAGAAGAGGACTAACAGTGACGCCGTCGGATGGCGACACCGGAGTGAAGTGAACTACAAATTATTTACTAATATTACTTTCTATGTAAGTCAGATAATGAAAATATCATACAGGTAATAAAAACTAGATCATAAATACAACCATCTGATACATGTAAAGAAACAGTCAGTGTGTCGGCTGTGGGGATGCAGTGTTTGCTATCTTCTTTTTAACTCTCTGGGTGGTCAACAATATAATACTACAGGTTGAGAATCCCTTATCCAAAATTCCTGAGACCGAGTGTTGTTGCGGATTTCGTATTTTTTCAGATTTTGGAATATGAAGGCCCTTTTGACATTTTCAACAATATCTTTACACCACAGAGCACACAACATGTGGTAAGCACAATGAGTAACGAGCAAAGATGTTACTCGTGACGACTGCTGACAGCAAACTAATGTATAGCAGCACAGCACACAACAGCTGTACGTGGTGGAACCTTCATATCACTTTGTGGAATTTTCCATTCCATTTATGACGCGTCATGTCAGCATTCAAAAAACTTTCGGATTTTGGAATTTTGGATAAAGGATTCTCAACCTGTACTGTGAATTATTGATGTACTTGACTCAGTACATGCTGTATTTAAGACAACAATGAACAAAAATATCCTGCATGCACACAGCAACCTATTATTATAGAGGGTGTTGTGGACATTGACCAGGTGACAATCTAATGTATGGCTGGACTTTTGTTTCAATACCCAAACTTGACCAGGCATAATTATGTCCAGCACCTGCCAAAGCTGGAACTGAGATTTTTGCCCTGGACATCAATCTCGATTTTCAGACTTGGTGGGGCATATGTCCAGCAGTTTTTGGACTCCGAATTTTGTCTGGGAAATCCAATATCTGGGATATTGAGGTCCAGAAAATTAAGTCGTGTGTATTACATTAAAAACAACTGCACCCACCCCATGACATCATCCATAGGGATCCCACTGCCCAAATCTCAGTGCAGACTCCCTTTCCATTTGAAGTATCTCATGATAAGATCCTTGCTTAAGCCAAGCTTTGTAGGTATCCATTTAACCTTCTAGCAGGGTCGATTTCTGGATAGCATGTCACTGCCTGTATAGCCAGAGTTGACCTTCATGTACTATACAGGTAATGTCTCAGTTCAGTCTCACAGAGTAATACTGTGGTAGTTTTACACAGTCATTCCAGCGATCCCCCATAATTCTGTAAATACATATAACAAAGGTGTCAATTCACCTCTTCAAGTTACTAATTAGTGTCTATGTCTTATAACCATTAAGTCAAAAGGACGGGGAGCAGGCACCAACCATGCGGCCATTAGACTGCCACTAGATGGCCACTGAATGGCGACTGGACGACGTCCATTTGCTGTGCAGCCTACCAATGCTCGCCACACAACTTGCCATGTGGTGGGAGACTGAACGCTGACCACAGCCAATAACAAATGCAAAGTGGACGCCGAACATCGGCGACCACCTACTACCTGACAGCAACCAGACGGCGCCCGCTCACAATCCAGTAGCTGTTCACCAGTTAACTGTCATCGTTGGCCACCAGTGGCAGTCCACTTGCCGTCCAGATGCAGTCCATTCAGCCATCGGACGGCAACCTTTTTATGACGGGCAGAGACCTGAGAGGTCGGCTGAAGGTTTTTGCACCAAAAACCTCCAGCCGACCTTTTCGGTCGCACAGCAGATGGAGACATAACGATTGCACGCACAACGATGTGAGACCTCCTGCGAGAGGTCGTCACTAGGTTGTAAAGTCAGTGTGATTTGATTTGTATTTCCTCCTGCCAACAACTTAAACTCTTTCAAGTGGGAAGTATTAAGACAACTCTTCAACATCAACAGATATTTAGCCTCTCTTCTGTCCAGTCATTCTGTACTCTAGTTGAAAGTGCTTGACAGATTTTTTTGTTTTGTTTTTGTTGCCTGTGGGCTGCTTCCATTGCTGTTAAAAATTAAGTCCCCTTCCTCTTTCCAGTTATGGATGACAAGCCATACAGCAACCAAGACCACATGGAACCCATGGATCATAGTCATACCTCCAGGTTTAAGTGCTCCCCTGCCTTTCCACCCCTCAACTTCACTACAACCTCTCTGACCTCATCAAGAGAGGGTGGGGTTTTGTCAGTTTGTTGAATCAGCATCCACTATCTGTAACCTAGCAGTTAGAAACTGCTTAATTGGAGAGTTCATCATGCACAGCTGGTCAAAGGAGGATAATATGTTTGTAGTAAATGCAGTGGTAGAAAGAATGAAGAGAATGGGTGGGCAGGTATATCTCACTTTCCTCAACATAGAAAAAAATGTATGATGGGGTAAATAGGGGGTTGTTGAGTCAGTTGCTGGCTAGGATAGGAGTGAGAGGTTAGTTGGGATTATAAATAACAAGTATGAGAACACATGTGCAATTTACAGTCTAGAGGCTAAAGAAAAAGTGGATAAGTAGTCATAGAGGGGTTAGGCTTAAGTATCCTACTTATTTTTAGTAGGAAACTCAAGGGAGTCATGTTATGGAATAAGGGTGGAGAGTGAACAATTAGGAAATCTACTGTATGCAGATGACAGTTACCATGAGTGAGGACAGTGACATACTGCAACTAATGATGAATGTGGTAACACAGTATGGGAGGAACTTTGACATGTAGTTTAGTAACTAAAAAGAAGTCATGTTTTAGTAGTAAATGCAAAGGCTATATATGAAGGAAGGACCTGGGTGCTAGGAGAGATAAGCATAAGCCGTACAAATACCTAGGAATTATAGTTGCCAAGAATGGGGAAGGTAGAACAAAGAACAGAATTTCTAAGTCAAATCAGTGGGTAGGAAAGTTAGGGGGTGTGGCTAGGTGCACAGCAGATATGAAGCCTTTTGCGTTAGAAGGACCACTCTCACCACAAAGGCCAAAATCAAGATAGAGTAAGGCAGTCCATTAAGGTCTTAACCTTTCCTATACGGCGACGCTGACGTCGAAGCCTATGTTGGCGTCTTTATTACATTGACATATTTAGTTTTAGTTGGTGCCAAGTGATCCCGTATTCTGTTCTGACTCTACCTAGAGACTCTGTATATGATACGGTGTCTTATTTGACTTTCAATGTTATTACAGTGTAATAACGTAAGTATGTCTTACGCGCATTTGTACTTGACCGTAACAATCAATTCTAACAGAAAATAACAAAAATAATGAGAAAGAAATGATATATGTGTATGTGTGGAGTTGTTAAGTTCCTCTTCCTTTGAGTTGCCAAGTGGCTGGGTAGTGAGTGCTTATCTCAACACCACCCTTGGCTCAAGGACGCGGCCTCCCCTCACTGCCCCTCCCCCCGCTGTCTCTGTTCTCTTTCATTCTTTCTTCCTTCCTTCTACCTCCCCCCTCCAGTGTGAGAGAGAGAGAGAGAGAGATGCATGCTCTCCCTCTCCCTTCGTATCCCAGTGTGTGTGTGTGTGTGTGTGAGAGAGAGAGAGATGCATGCTCTCCCTCTCCCTTCATATCCCAGTATCCCTTCATGTGTGTGTGTGTGTGTGTGTGTGTGTGTGTGTGAGAGAGAGGGAGGAGGGGGGGGGGGGGGAGGCACCTCTTCAACAAGTTTCAACTTGCTGTTCCTCGACCCTTCCTTTCCTTTCTAACCATCTATATTATAATCTGTGTGTGTGAGACAGAGAGAGAGAGGCGCCTCTTCAACAAGTTTCAACTTGCTGTTCCTCGACTCTTCCCTTCCTTTCTAACCATCTAATCTGTGTGTGTGTGTGTGAGAGAGAGAGAGAGGGAGAGAGAGATGCTAATCTCGCAAATTTCTCTGTATATTTATGCTTACATCTCAAAATTATCAAATAATTTATGTTTCTCTATGTGCACCATTTAATTTTGCATTTTTTATATATAATACATGATGATTATGTTGAAATTATGGCTGAAAACTTGTTATAATCAGAAGCGACATTTGAAATTTGGCGCGGGCAGCCAGCCTGGTTACGGGGTGGGGCGCCGTTTTCGCCCGGTTGTAGTGAAGGGGTTAACATTGCCTTGGAGTGGATGAGTGTCCCTTCAAGCATTGTAGGTAGGGTCGAAAATCCATTACAGGAGAAGTCTGGTCAACAATCAATGCAGGTATAATATGTTGCTGAAAGCAATATTTTGCATTAAAAGGGCTGCCCATCCATGAGGGATGCATAACCTTTGTGATGCAAAAATTGTCACTGGACAAATTCTGATTTAGAATGGCAGCTCAATCAGTGCAGGGAAGGCTTTAACCAATCCGAGTGGTTCCCTCACGTCATGTGACTGCTCTCAGGCAATGGAAGGGCGGTGGAGGCCAGCCATGTTCGTCTTTTGTTTGGGCTGTCTTGGTGCACAAGCAAAGGATACTCCTAACTAGTGGCGGGCTGGTACGATTTTAGGCTATTGAGCGGCCCTTATGCCATCGCACACTTTCCCTACCATTTTCTCACTTTATATTATTGTTACTAATGTTAATTTCATGTTTTTGTGTTTCATCAATTATGAAACATTATCACATGCAGTATTTACTAAAAGCACACTCAAAATTCAGTGTAACTCCTGAAATCATCACAGGTTGCAATAAAACAAAAATTCTGTACTAAGTGTCATGACACTATCATGATCCTGAATGTCTTTTTTAGACCAAGTTTATTGCCAAAGCACCGAACTCTGAGCACATTTTTTATCTCGGTGCAAGCAATTATTCTAATGCACAGGACCTCATATGAGGTGGTTCGATGGATATCAAAGAGCATGGTAGTTCCAGACCTCATGGATGGGTTATAATGCATGAGGTGCAGAGTTAAAGAACTAGGTAAGCTAGGAGTAGTACAGAACAGTGTAGGTAGGCTGCCTGTTAGGTGCCAACAAGTACGCAACAATAGAGGGGAGGTACGATGGAGCACTTTTGAGGAAAGAATAGGAAAGGCACTGTTGAAGTATAAAATGAGGATGGGAAAGATGAATGAAAATAGGTGAACTTGTAGGGTATTTGAATGGGCAAGTCAGGGGACTAAGTAGAACAAATCTAGTATATGTGGGAGAAAAATGTGGGCTGGAGGGTTTCACATTTTCAAGGTTGATGTTATGGTCAGACAAAAAGAGACTGAAGTCGAATGTGAATGATCAATTTCAGGAGAGAAGGAAGGAGCCTGCAGTCAGAGGGTGTGGCTGAAGCGTGAAAGTTTTTATGATGGTAGCCTGGGGAGTGTTGTTTTTCAAGGTGAGGACTAAATTTCTGGAGCTAAACAGTAGGATATTTAGGTGGGCCAATGGGGAATGCAAGGTATGCCATATGTGTGAAAGGGGAGTTAGACAACAGAGCCTATGCTACTAGAGTGTCCCAGGCATGGGCAGGAGGAGGAGTATGGTAACACAGGATAGAAAACTGGAATAGGACATTAGACGGGGATGTCCTGCTAGGCCCGAGCACTTTGCAGGAGACGACCAGAAGGACAATGGAAAATGTAAAAGAATTTTTGGAGAAAGCTTGTGTAGTGCATACTGAATAGGGTGGACTCCTGAAAATGTTCTCCCTCCTGGCACTATCAGTTCTGTATTTTCTGTTCTGGATTTACTTTTTTCAGGTTTGACCTGAGGGAGTAAGCCATTATAAAGGCTGTAGTCACTGCCAAATGAAGTGACTACCTCCTTAACCCCTTCATTACAGCCAGGGCGAAAACAGTGCCCCGCCCCGAATACAGGCTGGCCATGCGCGCCAAATTTCAAACGTAGCTTCTAATTATAACAAGTTTTCAGCCATAATCTCAACATAATCATCATGTATTATATATAAAAACATGAAAATTTAAATGGTGCACATAAAGAAACAAATTATTTGATAATTTTGAGATGTAAGCAAAAATATACAGAGAAATTTGCGAGAGATTACTCTCTCTCTCTCGCACACACATGTAGATTAGATGGTAAGAAAAGAAAGGAAGGGTCAAGGAACAGCAAGCTCACCCCCCCCCCCTCTTTCTTCAGCTGTCCTAACAACTGAACTCTTTAAAATTTAAATCTCAAACACCTTCCCCCTCCAGCACTATGTTCTATTCCTACTCTAGCTCTTCAACATAACTGCTGCACCTTCCTTCTATAACTTTGCCTTGTAGTTAGTCATGCAATCTCAACTGCCAGTCCTTCCTCCCATTTTCCTTATTCCTACTTCCTGTAAATTCCAAGTTCTCACTCATCCTTAATTTTGCAACCCCAAAGTGGTCAGAGCTGTTACACATTTCTCTCATAACCTTTGCCTCTAATACATCCAACCTCAACCAATTGTCCACAACTATATAATCAATCAAGCTTCTCTCATTCCCTATTGCCCAAGTATATATGCTGAAAGGTGTTTGACAGGAACAGACCCCTTTCATCACATATCATAAGGATTTGCTATGTAACACATACCTGGAAACCATCAATTGTGTTGATGGAGAGATTTATTATTGCCTTGAACTTAGCCAGTTTTTCTTCAAGGTAAATTCTCTGCCGCTGGTATGGTGTGATGATGCCAACTGTTTTTTTACTCAAATGTGGCTGCAGAACCCCCAACAGCATATATACCAGGGATGCTTCAGCTGGGTTATACATCTCTTGATTATTGAGCCTTTCTTCTTGGGAGTTCTGCAAAGATATAACTTGCTACAGAAATTTGAATTCATTTAAATGAGTAATTTCAAATGGAATGCAGCAATTTGAAATCTACCTTTTGTAACAGAAACTTCAAAATATAACAAACAAGCATTGATTTCCTGTGGCAAAAGTGGACAAGAGAGTTGAGATATTTCAAAGCAAAACTAACGTGATGTCATATGATTGCATTTGTAAAAAAATATGTAAGAAACTATGACCCATGCAAGGGGATAGCAGAGAATTTTACTATTTAACTGAAACTATATAATAGTCAATGCTGGAATCTATCAATGTTAGTATTTTGATGGTACCATTGATTTAAAAGATATGATTAGACATGAAGTATTTTCTTAATTATAAATGTATCCAGTATTTCTTATCATCCTGTTCAGTATGTCTGATGTGTAAGAAGTTTGTTACAAATGTTTCAAGAAATAAAGGGTACTGTTTAATGTTTTTATTGGGTTCAATCTGTTACTTTTATTTTTTATGATTGTGTGTAATCTAAAAATCATAGTTTAATTTTTCGAGTAACCCCTTGGCATTTTCAAAACTCATTTGACCTCATACATTTGGTGGGCCTTCCTTGTTGCCTTCATCATCACTAGCAATTATTAGTCCACTGCTGAACAGAGGCTTTTCCCAATATTCTGAACCAATCCATTTGATTTTAATGTACAGGTCTCCCTCAGTGTCCAATGAGGCAATTTAACCCTTTCACTACGGCTGGGCCAAAACAGCACCCCGCGCCGTATCCGAGATCGCTGCATGCGCCAAATTTCAAATGTCGCTATTGAATAGAACAAGTTTTCAGCCATAAACTCAACATAATCATCATGTATTATATATGAAAACATGCAGAATTAAGTGGTGCACATAAAGAAACAAGTTAATTGATAATTTTGAGATGTAAGCATAAATATAGCGATGAAATAACTCGCATACTGGCTAAAGTGAGCCAGGACGCAGTATGTGCATCCTCGGATATGGTACGGCACACGTAAGGACGCAGTATACGCGTCCTCGTGTTGAAGGGGTTAAGATATCTTGAATATATGATTGACCTATATTATTGGCGCCACTGTAAACACTTGCATGCACCAAGATGGGCTTGGGCGACCACCATGCCCCTCAAGAAAGCCTACCAGTGCTACAGGCTTCAACAGGGGAAAAAGAAAAAAAAAAAAGGCCATTTTTAAATTTACAGTTATTGTGACTCATATATATGATCGTCTGACCCACCAGCTGAGTGTACTGCAAGTCTACAGGCATTTGATCTATAACCCACAAGTTCGCAGTGCTCCTCACCCCTCACCTGTGCCACCATTCAATGTGCCATACGAGTGTTAGTGCATGCCTTCAAGAGAGGATGATAAGACCAAGACCAAGTTATATAGTCAAACCTTAACATCCACAGGGTAGGTAACACACACCTGTGGATGTTAAAGATCCATGGATATCTCCTGCCCCCTTACAAACAGTTTGGAATTTTTTCAATGTTTTATGAACACACACAAAACACACAAAGAGAAAAGTAGATATGAAGGGAGAGAGATAAGTCTCTCTCTCTGAAGGGGAGGCGCCGCCTAGTATTAGTGGAGGGTACATTCATTTTATTTCAATTGTTCTAAAACTTAATCTGATTAAACGAACGGTCCAAGAGCTTCATATGGGAGTCTGCAGCAGAGAGGAAAACTGGGAAGCAGTACTCAAAATGTGGCAATAAAAATGAATAAAAGGAATTTAACACAATGCTGTCGTCAGAAAATATCTCTTTGCACTTGCGAAAAAGACATTTTCTGAGAGACTGACGAAGCAACAGACCACAAGCGAGACTCAAATGTTAGTTTAGAGTCTAACGTCACCCACAGTAGTTTTAAAGACTTACAATTCTTAATCACAGAATTGTTAAAAACATCACCAAGAATGAATTCTGGAGACATCCTCTTCCAAAACATTGGGTGCTGATACTCTGTGTTGGGGGGAGGAGATAGTAGTATAGAGTTATGTGTCATCAGCATATGCCAACATTTTAGAGGATATGCCACCCCACATATCACTAGTAAATAAAATAAACAACAAAGGCACCAAGACCTTGAGGAACACTGGACTTAACCTGGTAAAATCATTAAAAGAACTATCAACAATAACGTGTTTTTTCCTATCAGTTAAAAACTCAGAGATCACATCTAGGACATGCCCTCCTACACCAGAATTTTTCAGTTTAAACAACAATGCCTTGTGATTCACCATATCAAAGGTTGAAACTAAAATCCAAAGAAATAAGCCAAGATTCATGTCTACAATCGAGAGAAGATTGAAGGTCATGTGTCAACACCAAAAGAGCATTACAAGTTCCCAAGCCATTCCTAAAACCAAAATGGTTAGGTGGTAGAAGATTAAAGTCATTGAAATATTTAGTGAGTCGTTTCCCCAACAAACACTCAAATACTTTTGACAGAATAGGAGTAATAGAAATGGTTCTGTATTCTTCTGGTAAAACTGAAGCAGATTTCTTCGGGATAGGAGTAACATTAGCAATACACCAACAGCTAGAAAAGCGACCTTGCTGAATTATAATTCTGAAAATGACGGAGAGTTTGGGAGCTAGGAGTTTACTAATAATTTTGAAAATAGTGGGAAAAAGCCAAAAGGATCAGTACCTCCACATGAATTTAAATCATTTAGAAGCTTTTCAACCTCAGATGATCGGAAAGCAAATGAAGTCATTTTAGGTTCCAGAAAACAAGTACTGGGTAATGTAACCTCAGTGTTATTCTGTTTGCTCTCAAACACAGAGAACATGTTAGCTTTTACAGCAGGATCATAAGCAACGGAGCCATCATTCTTACACAGAGGAGGAATACTCTACTCCAAACAAGGACTGTTTCAAAGCAGACCACCATTTGTGTGGCTGAGTAGCACCAGTGAGAACATCCTTTAAATGTGCATTAAATTCAGATTGCTACTTCATAAACCCTCTGTGCCTCAGCACGCAATCAAATATAATTATCCCAACAGAACTGCGTATGATAACGGGTCCATAAACGGAAAGCAGCTTGTTTATTGCAATGAGCCAACTTGCACTCATCACTGAACCAGGCCTTGTCTTTCAGTCTTGATTTGACAGTTTTAGAAGAAACTCTTCTATTTAGGACAGAACAAATAGATACATGGACTGACACAAGTTAATCAAAATAACTTTGTTCTATTTATCGATATCTAGTATATATAGGGCATTATGGAATGGAAAAAGTGTTGTACACCCTCTCTCCACGGCAGCTCACTGAGCACTGAGGAGAGAACCGTCAGCCCAGAGACATACCCTCACCTTTACAAACGTTTACAATGTACAAAAATGGCGCAAATAAGCTCCACTGTACGATAGCCTAGCTCACCATAATTTGGAGATTTCGGGCAGTAGCGCACAATACTTTCTGCATACACTATATATATATATATATATATATATATATATATATATATATATATATACCGGTATATATATATATATATATATATATATATATATATATATATATATATATATATATATATATATATATATATATATATATATATATATATATATATATATATATATATATATATATATATATATATATATATATATATATATATATATATATATATATATATATATATATATATATATATATATATATATATATATATATATATATATATATATATATATATATATATATATATATATATATATATATATATATATATATATATAAAAGAGTTAGAAGATTACCCTGACACCCTTTACATACAATAAAAGTACCTGATGTGCTATAAAAACCCTCACATATTATGTTTGTCAGAATACTATGTTATAGAGGGTATATGGTGAGATGTTGGAAAAGGCTTTAGTTTTGCAGGGAACCAATAACTGTTGAAGATGACGACAATGATTCATGTAATATATTACTTTTGAAGATCAATATGCTTTCAATCAAGTTCTCATCCATTTGGATCATTTAATTTTGTAATTTTGTGGCAATCACCCTTGTAACTAGACAGTGCAAATAAGTTCTGAATGAGTTATCTATTCACCTGCAGTATCATTTCAGAATTTTTATGAAAAAGTTAATTGTCTACTAACCTTGAGATCAAAAATTATGTATGGCTGGAGAATGACATTGGCTTGTACGGCCAATGCAGGAGAAGTGGTGAGTTTATTCATGTAGAAATGTTGAGCTGGCCATGCCACTATTTCAGGGTGCATGCGGTACTGCATTTTTAGTGTATGTACAAGATCCTCTCGCTGCAGCTCCAGAACCAGGCGATGGTGGATTCGTTCAAATAGAGACTGCTTCAGATTCTTGCTTAAGGCCACCTGGGACAGTACAGTAGCTGGCAGCTGGTGGTGGTCACCTACCAACACCATTTTCCTGATGCCAAGAAGAAGAGGTAATAAAGCCTCTGTCTCTTGACATTGCCCTGCTTCATCCACAATGCAGCATGTGAAGTGGTATTGGTATTTGCCAAGCACTTCTCCCATGACCCCTGACACACAACTGTTGAGGGTGGTGGTAAGAACTTCTGCATTTAGTAGGAATTCTCGCTGCCACTTTTGTTCTAGTTCATACTTCTCACGAGTAGATGGCTGACTTGTAAAGCTTTTCTCAAAATCTGCTTTAGCTCTTGCCATTTCATTTAGACGAACTTCTAGCTGTCGTATCTCATTATGTCTCCCTTCCTTCCGGGCTCTTTCCAGCTCCTCAGCAACTTCTTGCACCAGAATTCTTCTCCTCTGCCACTCCTGCTTAGCAGACTCACATCTCGGTGCGGAGATTTCCATTCTCATTTGTTTGCTTACTAATTGATCTAAAGTGACATTTCTTACCAAAGGATGATTGCTGGTTTTGAATCCTACTCTTACAACCCGAAGATTTAGTCCAGTATCCCGCAACTGAACCAGTCTCAATGTCAGTTCATCAACAGCAGCATTAGATGGAGCACATATCAACAGCCTAGTGTGAGGCTTACTTCCTTGACCTGAACTTCTTCCCATTATCACCAACTGTGCAACAAGTGCAACAATAGTGCTTGTCTTGCCTGTTCCAGGAGGCCCATGGATGAGGCTCAGTTTTGGAATATAAGAGTCATACATGCATTTGCTGCTTACTGTAGTCACAGCTTTCTCTTGCACCTCATTAAGTGGAAAATTTTTAACCAAATATTTAGTTTCCCTTTCACATGAAAATGATGCAGGAGATGGAGACAAAATGTCATTACATAAGGGTGAAAGAGGTAACTTACACAAATTCTCCCAAATTCTGCTACTGGGACGAAGATAAGAAATCCAATTCATAGTAACCATTGTTCCAGGCTTTACTGTTTGAATTGTTTCTTTAGCAACTCTGATTCCTAGTGAAAAGCTGCTATGGCTCATCTGGGCAGGTCCTTGGTTTTGAGAGGCAACTGCCATCTGTTTGTTATTCATCATGTAATCAATGTAACCAAATATAACACTCCTCTTGGCTTCTTTTCGAATCTTAAGGGCAATCAGAGTTCCCTGCCGAAAGTCATGAAAACTTACATTATGTTGTTGTGGAATTGGTACTATTAACTTGACAGCCCAAAACTTCAATGAATTAGAAGAAGTTTTGACATGTGCTGGTTTCACAAACTCAATTGATACCTGTAAATCATGATTCTTGTTCTTATTGAGGATCCAATCCTTATAAATTTTTTCCCAAAGTTCTAGATAGAATAGGCAGCTATGTGTTTCTTTGTAGTCATTATATGAGTTATAAAGAATAAGAGTTGGGTTATTTGTACTGTTGACAACTGGTGGTGGTGGAGGAATCTTCCTTGATACACCAGCTCGATAGTACTCTTGAGCAGCGTGGTAGGAATCCAGCCAATCATAATTCCAGCGGCACACTTGGTAGACAAACAACTCCATATAATATTGGGGAACATTTTTTCTGTGAAGGATCATTTCTTCAGGTAATGTCTCCTTCGTCCTTACACTTGGCGGACCTGATCTTTCTCCATTTTTCCGGGGAGGAATCAAGAAAACTTGGACTAGATTCTCTTCCTCCTGTGGAAAGTGAACTCTTTTAGGTTTACACTTTAATTCTACCCTTTGTAAATCTTTACATATTTCATCAGTCCTTTCAGAGGTGTCATTCCTTACAGCAGTTGGTGCTGAAGACAAAGTCTGCTTTTTAATGTGTCTATTTTCTGAACTGCTTCCTGGCTGAGGCTCTGCTGTATCTGGAAGCGCATGTTCACCTTTATTCTCTGCTACCTTTGTTTGTTTTCTCTTATCCAATACTGATCTACATCCTTGTGCTTCACTATGCACAGATGGAGTACCTGATGTTCTACTACCAGAAGACTTTGGAATCTTGAAACCCTTATTCTTTGGGGTAACTGTGCTTTTTGATGGTTTAGAGAAAATATCACAGTCTATCAGTTTCTCAAAACGTGACTTTCTCGTATTTTTAGCTGCCACCTTAAAATGAACCTTATCCTGTGAGGTGGGATCCACAGATTTATCTTTCTTCTGGATGGATATATTTTCACTGTCTTTAGAATGTATAGTTTTCTCATTTGAACTCTTGCAATGAGGAGGACCCAAAGGAGGCTTGTTTGGTTTACTTTTGTTTTTGCTGACTAGATGATGCTTTTCTTTACTTCGACATTCTATGGTGGCTTTATATGAATCCAAGTTAAATTTAGAAGTTAAAGTTTTTCGCAAGTCTTGGCTTTTATTCTTTTTCCCTATTTTATTCACAGGTTCTACAATTTTTGATGCACTTTGCTTTTGTTTCTTTTCATCATTGTTTTTCTTGACAGTGGTTGATGACCCTGATGTTTTGTTAAAATTACCAGTTTCCATCTGATTACTTTTCTTCTGGTTGTTTTTTCTTGAACTATGCAGAGGAATCTTGGCTTCTGTCAACTGAGATGTACGTGGAGGGCTCTTCTTTTTTACCTTTTTTATGACAGACTGAAGGTATGATGTGTCACCAGCTCTGGTTGAGTCACTGCTACCTTCAGCCTCTAATTCATTGTTGTCAATGGTGCCTACAATATCCTCCTCCTTCTCTTCCACCTCTGGTTCATCATCATCGAAAAAGCCTTGTGAGAGAATTGGCCACCAATTATCACTTTCATCTTCCTCACTATCAGGCAATGGTTCACTCAATCCACTAGGTCCAGGTGAGGGTTCAGAATCTATTGTATTTGGAGGAGCATCTTTAGAATCCCTGTTACATTCTTCATCTTTATCAGCCTCCTCATCAGGGCTGTCTAGGAATGACTGTGAAAGGATAGGGAACCATTGATCCTCATCATCACTGCAACCATGGTTATCCATTTCACCATCAACCTCAGCAGGCATATTTTCAGGAGAACTGCATCTTTCAGCATTGGCTATTTTTTGTTCATCCTCGTCTACAAAGAAGAAATCCAATGCTTCATCTAGGCATGTGGAAGCATTAGCTGATGGAGGGGTTTCCTCTTCTTCATCACTAGATATCCATATTTCATCACCCGCCTGAGAGTACATAAATACTACTTCATCTTTATCAGCATCATTTTCTACTGAAAGATCATTTTCTTCACCTTTACATGATACACCAGGTTCAACCTTTATTTTGATTTCTGTTGATACCTCAACAGCATTTTTGCTTGGTTCTTTTAATTTTTCATCATTCTTAGAGGTAGGTTCCTTAGAATCCTCGTTAGTTTCAATAACTTTGTTACTTTGTTTCGAGTCAGCAGAAGTAAGAGAGACTGATGAGGCAGAAATACTTTCACTCCGACGAGGAACACCAGAGCCTTCCCTGTTATTTTCCCTAGTGGTATTTTCAATGACTGGATGGGAAGAATGTTCACCTACACTTTCATCCTGCATTCTATCATACTTCATTTGCTCTGTTGTGGTATGTTTCTGCATTACTCCCTCCTCGTATCTATGAGAAGAATAGTACTCACTGCCAGCTTTCCTTTTCCTCTTACGTTTATAATGATTTTTCTGAGATGACTTACTTCTATCAGAGTTATCAAAACAAGATTTATTTTCTGTATTCTCATTTTCTCTCTTACTTGAACTTGCAGAAGAATCTTCTATGAAAGAGTGTCTATCTACTTCAACTGTTGAGTCTTTAGAGATGTAGGAAGGCAATTTGGTTAATATAACTGTACACTTTTGGGGATGAACATTTAAACATGAAGGCAAATCCCTCTTTTCAACACTTTTTTGTGTGTGTGTTTCCTTCTCTAGAGGACAAACTTGAATGTCTGAATCATCTGAACTGTATATTAAATTTGGATTGAGACTACACTTCCTCTTATGTGGTAATGGCTCACTGTCACTACTACTACTGTCTGCTGAAGCCTTACTTTGAGCACATTTGCTACCAGATTCCCTTTTAAAAAATAAGGAATCACTGTCACTGTCACTATCTGATGAAGCCTTTTGTGATTTGCACTTATTTAATTTCTGCTTAGCTGCTTCCACGCACACTAATGACTCACTCCCACTGTCACAGCTTTCTGATAATTCATTTTGACTTGATTTGTTGA
Source organism: Eriocheir sinensis (assembly GCF_024679095.1). Taxonomy (NCBI): domain Eukaryota; kingdom Metazoa; phylum Arthropoda; class Malacostraca; order Decapoda; family Varunidae; genus Eriocheir; species Eriocheir sinensis. The sequence continues at coordinate 20,349,653 of NC_066523.1, read as the reverse complement.
TATTTTCTTTAGGTTTTTCCATGAGAAATAATGACTCATCATCACTGTCTTTTAAAGCTTTGTTTTGACCACTTTCATGTGAATTCTGTTTTTTATCTATTGGAAATATCAAATTACCACTATCAATGTCCTCATCCTTTGATACTTCACTCTTATTTGCATCCAGATTAGTTCTCTTGAATTTCTTCTTTATGGAAACTTCACTTGAACCACTAGGAGGTTCATCATTGAATCTCTTCCTTTTTGCTTGTGATGTTTCTGGTGACGAAATAATTTTAACTTCCGGTGAGGCTAAGGAAGTTAGATTAGTGGCTATGATTTTCTTTAGCTGCTCTTTCTTGGAAGTGTCCCCAGTAAAATAACTGCAGGAAGGTGAATCTGGATCTGTGCGAGTCAAATCAATGCTAATGAAAGAGCTGGGTTCTTCATTATCCTTGATAGTACCTGATGTTGCACTTTGAGATTGTGCTGAGCTAATATTACTAACAGAAGTTGGTTGACAGACCATTTTTTTGCTTACTGAAATCTCACCTTTTTGGTCATCAACTTTTTTTGCTAAAGATGGATCAGATTCATATTCTCTGTTACAAGCTTGTATAGGTTTATGGCAGGAATTATTGGCTTGCATGGGGTCCACAGAATTTTTACTTGTAATTATATTTGGTTTCACTTTATGAGAAGTCTCAGTAGTACTTTCTGGTTGTCTCATATGGTTAAACTCCTCTGCACTTCCAGCTTCACTGACAGCAGTATATTGTTGAAGTCTTCCTTTCAGACCTAATGCATCACTAGTTGTGGCAGCACATGATGACCCTGACCTCCCATTTTGCAAGGCAACTGGAGGTCCATCATGAGATGTTGAGCAAATGCTTCCAGCAGGCACTAATTCTGAGTTCAAGTCCTCAATGGATGATTCCTCATGGGGTCTCAGCCCTATAGTAGGTACTCTTTGTTCCTGGTTGGTATGATTAGATATCAGGCAGTTTCCACCATCACCCTGTACACAAGCTGTCTCTGGAGAGCGGTCTGAGAGGGTGATAACTGGAGGAGGTTCACCTGATTGTAAATGAACTCCCATTTCACTGTTTCTTCCGACTTCTGTTCTTCTTGTTCCACTTTGCTGTAAAAAATGTAAAGATACTAGCATAAATAAAAGACATTTTCACAGTGTATGTGTGTGTGTGTGTGTGTTAAGGACCACACAAACCAACCCAGGAAAACCCATTTTTTAAGTTTATCATCATATTACCCTTTACCCTATAACCTGAGTTTGGATACAAGGCCCTTACATTACCTAAGATTGAAATCCAAGAAAAAATGCTACCACATCCACTTTCTCGAGTCGAAGATTGACCGCCTATGTGAGCTGTCAAAGTTGTAATGCCCGAAAATCAAAGGCATGCTTCAGTAGACACTTTGCAGCAAAGAAAACAGCTGTGGCTCCATGCTAATAATTAAACACCAGCTGCTTGAGGGAAGAAACATTGCTCAACTTTGACTTGTCATTAATTTGAAATTCATTGTTATTGGGACCTGACGGCACTGAGACACCCGTAGAGAAGATAGATGGACGTACAGATAGATACTCTTAACTGAATAATGCTTATTTATCATACAGACTACTTATATAAATTACCTAACAATGCATAATTTGCCAGAAATTACTTGCCTCAAAAGCTGGGCTTTGAAAATCACTTTATAACGTTAAGAAAAAGTAAATAAAAACCTTTTTTTCCAAAAAAATAATCATCATTGTCTTTGCCATGTTCAGAATTATAATTCTACCAAATATGAATATGGTAGCATTAATAATAATTGCTGCATTTCATATCAACACGGTGCCAAACTTTGGAAGCGATTTTTGGCCATTTCTGTTTTAGTGTGTTGGGCCCTTAGGACACACGACCCCTCATATCAAAAATATGCTATGACTTTACATTGTTGAGAGTCTAGTTGGTTTTGAGCTCAAACCATTCCTCCTTATTTACTGGAAAGATCTAAATAAGGTACCGTATATGACAGCTTATAAGATGCAGGGGTTTTTTTCCAAAAAAATGGCCCAGCCCAGAAAATCACCCTGTCTTATAAGATCAAGGGTCAGCTTTGGGTTACTGACTAGTGGGGTTTTAATGCTGCAGTTGCCCTTAAATTAATCTGCAAACATCTCTGCAAATGTAAACAGAGTGAATAAAATGATGAATATAATAAATTTATTTTCACATTTTTGTTTTTAAGATGTACTAAATATTTCAACTAAAAATACGATGTAGAGAATAAAGTAAATTTATTTTCACACTTCGTTAAGTTTTTAAAATGTACTAAAATATTACGAAAACTAGAATTATGATGTAGAATGACAATAAAAAAAATATGACATACAAACTTTATACCCATCAGCCCTCTGACAATGTCACTGTCTACACCATATTTGTTTACGTCTCAAAGCAGGACTCTCGAGTTTCTAAGAAGGACCAGTTCTGTTAGGTCCCAGCAAATATTAAGGTTTTTAAATGTAAAATATTGGGATTTAATAAGGATCTGAATACATATGGAGCTTTAAAAATGACCTGATAGTGGGGAGGGCTATGGATGTCAGGCTTTTACATTCAAAGTTTAAACTCATTTATTTATCGATTGATTTGAATGCTGGCCCAAATGGAAGTGCGTCTTATGAGCCCACACATCTTGTAAGCCGTCAAATATGGTACAGTAAACCCTCGATATAACAGACCGGCTTATAATGGATTACGGATATAACGGACAAGGTCCACAGGGACCAACCGAGAAAAGTTTTTTACCAAACTGCGCCCGGTAACTATAACAACATCTGCTAGCCACCTCACCCATTTCCCTTTATCTGCTGTCCCATCCTTTGGTTACTGTGGTCTTTTCAGCCCACCTGATGAAATATTCTCCTTGTGCAGACAATGAAAGTGACCTACAAAACTTGATCAGTGTTTTTGATAGTGTCTGTAATAGGAGGAAGCTGAAAGTAAATGTCAACAAAAGTAAAGTGATGGTTTGTGAGTGAAGTAGAAGTGAGATTGTAGATTTTGTATGCCCATTTAGAATGGGAATTGAATGTGAAAAAGAATGCAAAATAATTTTGAATGGTGAAGAAATGGAGGAGTTCAATGAGTTTAAGTACCTTGGATCAGTTATGTGTAAGCATGGTGGTATGGAGGGAGAGATAAGAGAAAGGGCATTGCAAGGAAGAAGGGTGGTAGGGTCTTTGGGACGAATCATGAATGGCAGAAGTGTGAGCTGGAGGTGAAGAGGGATTTAAGAAATACAATAATAGTACTAAACCTCACATATGCAAGTGAAACATGGGCCTGGAATGAAAGTCAGAGGTCTAGAGTGCAGGCAGTGGAAATGAGTTATTTGAGGAATGTTTGTGGTGTGAGTAGAATGGATGGAATGAGTAATGAAAGTGTGTACGAGCGTTTTGGAGTGTGTCACAGGGGTGAAGGGAAGAAGTGTGGAGTGGTGGAAGGAGTGAAGCGACAGACTTTAAAGTGGTTTGGCCACATGGAGCGAATGGACGAGAGTAAGATGACCAGAAGGGTGTATGTGAGTGAGATATAGGGAGGGAATGCTAGAGGACGACCTCCAGTGAAATGGAGGGATAGGGTGCAAGAGTACGTTAGGGAGAGGGGGGAAAGATCTTTGAGAAACTTTGAGCAGGCAAGGAGGGAGTGTCTGGATAGAGAAAGTTGGAAACTCTTCTGCCATGGCCATCCCCTCATGGGAGCTCCTAGGAGCAGGCGTCGATGAAATGATGATGATGGTTTCCATTCAAATGAAGAATGTATTTACACCACAAGAAATTCTTATGCATCAATCCAGGGGATGTAAATGTCATGGAAACTAGCCATGTGTTTGCGAGTGTCGGTAGTGATACAGCTTAGGGGGCCGCCCGTTACGTAGGTTAGGTTAAGTCGTTTAGGCTAGGTTTCATTAGTTTAAATTTATTCGGCACTCAGTGTGGGGCGGCAGAAATACGAAGCGCAAGATGGGACAGGGTGGCGGTGGGGGTAGCCCATTACACTGGCTGGTGTTGCGAGAAATACCTCCTCAAAGACATGTCGCTCTGCTGTCCACCACGCATGAGCACTGGGGAAATACACAACAGGAAAAAACTCAATTTGTCTGGTTTTGTTCTAGTTTGTCCACTTGTGATCTTTGTTAGTGGTGAGTGAAATACAGATACAGTAAGCTAGTTGAACCTCTCTCTGTGAGGTATTTTGCAGCTGCAGCGGCGGGCAGCAGTGCGTGCACAAGAGGCATTTAAAAGTCAATCATTTAGTGATATAATACTCTGTGACATAAACAGTTAGCAGATTATTTCATAACACACCGGGGGTGGGGGGTGGAGAGAGAGAGAGAGAGAGAGAGAGAGAGAGAGAGAGAGAGAGAGAGAGAGAGAGAGAGAGAGAGAGTGTTCCGTCTGTAGAGCCCCACTACCAACTGGCAGCCTCAGTGGGTTGTCAAGTTTGTTGTGCTGCTATGCAGACAACGTGCAGACAACATACACAATAAAAAGAAATAAATACCTATGTTTATTAGGTTTGTCAGTATTATTATGCATATTTTAAATTTTCCGCCACTTATAACGGACTTTCGGCATTAACGGACTAAGTCCCCCTCCAATTAGTCCATTATATTGAGGGTTTACTGTACTTTAATCCTATTTTTTATAATAAAATAATAAATTAGTGCCATTTGTAGGAATAAAACTTAATAAATATTTCACAAATAATGTCATTTTTCAGTGCACTTCTTAAACAACAACAGAATATAATATATTACAAGTGGGATGTTTCTCCTCCTTTCTGGGACTAGATGCAAAAACTAATGTATCTCTATTGGCCCACTCTCTTGCCATCTACATCTTTACCCCAACACTACTATCTGCTTTTACCATGGGACTGATGCACTTATGCACCCTCTCTAGGTTTTATCTGTTAGCAAGGCAGCAAAACTTGGTGAGTGGTTGAGAATTAAGCAAATGCCATCACTCAACAACCAATCAGAACAAAGTAAAATCTCACATTTTGCATGTTCAAATTTGATGACTCCAATAAATTGGTAACAGAAAGAAAACTCAACAATGGACATGATATTTATTATGAGTCAAGTACAGGAAAGATATGCTGAGAAGAAGAGAAGGCTGTTTTATGTTTTTGCAGATCTAGAGAAGGCCTTTGACAGAGTTCTGAGAGAGGCAATTAGATGGGTATTAAGGAGACAGAAAGTGCTGGAGATTGCTTACTATAGTGATGGCTCTCTATGTGAACACAAGAAAGATCTAGAGTGCAGACTGGAGCAGGGACCTTGAATAGATTTGAGATAGAGGTGGGGGTTCTTCAGGGGTCAGCGCTGAGTATTCTGTTGTTTGTGATGATGGAGGTGGTGACATGAGAGGAGAGAGGAAGCTTCTGGGAATTGTTGCATGCTGATGATCAGGTGATAAATGCAGAGAGCGAGGAGGATGCAATTGACAGATTTAGAAGATGGAAGACTGGGATGGAGGAGAGAGGAAGATTAGCATGGGAAAAAATAGGGTGATGGTACCAGGGAGGGCTCCTGGAGTGAGGCTGGAGGCAGGAAGGCACCCATGAAGTTGTGGAAGAGGAGCGGGTACTAACTCCATCCTGTGTATGGGGTTTGGGAAGTGGTGTACCAATCAAAGTTTTTTTCTAGTTTTCTTTATTCATATTTGGCGAGCTTTCTCTAAAACTATTTAGTCGCCAAATGCGAGACTTTACTGTTATTTTCTAAAGGGACAACAGGCAATCACTAGAAAGTTTTGTTGGTTCCACATGCCTGACTACACATTTTATCATATGTTTAGATACTTTTTCCACACCCCTTAAGATACCCACCCATCCACATTCACACACTCACTCTCTTCACTGATGTTAAATAGCCAACATAGCCTCCAGACATCACTCTACACACTGGACTTGCTACCTTACCCTGTTTGCTTTTCTGTGTTTGGATTATACTGGTGACAACTGCTTTACTGACATCCTATAGAGTTGTATAGCTGATAACTGTGCCACTAATGCCTGACAACAAATGGATGTTGTATAGTTTCAGTCTTCATGTATCTATCCAACTGTGCACTTCTTTAGCTAACACAATAAACAGTCACCAGATAAGCACAGTAAGACACTTGTCTACTAGTGAGAAGCAATTAAACCTTTCATTTTACCCTTTAGTGTTTCACAGCGGCTTTTATTAATTATCTCACTGCACAGGTCTCCCCCCTGAGCAATAGTTTGTTTTAAAATCCTTCTTTCTTACAATCATTGTTCTTGAATTATCCTTGCTCTCTTTATGATCGATCTGGCTTGCTTTTACAATCAATTTAATTTTTGCTGATGCTATTTCCTGTTTTTTATTCAAATCTACAGGTAACATGTGCTCATACTTGCTCTGATAATGATTTAGATATAGTGTCTGCCAAAGAACATCGTTAACATTACATATTAGGGGTTTCAGGTCACATAATATAAGACTCCAGGAACACATCCTATTAATTAAACCTCAAGTTTGTTATCCGATAATTTTGCTTCACAATTGCTTTTCAAGAACGTAACCCAATTGTAAAGTGGGGGATACATGTATATACATGCCTCCACTACCCTCAGGCTGTTAAATCCATATTCCTTATGGACCGACTTATCCACTTACAACTGCCACACTTGACTCCCCACTTAAAACCATCCCATCTACACCTCATCTAACTAATGGTTCAGTTAGGCCATGCAGCAAGAGCAAGAAGTGCTTTGTGGGCAACAAAACAATATATCCATATTGCTTCCATTATTCAATATACCATTATAGTTCTTTGTAGACCACAGTGTTGATGTGGCAAAGTGTATTTATCAATATTTTGGGCTGGAGTCATGGAATGCATCACTAAAAAATAATACAAACACATTTTCATTACAAGCAAATTCTAATTATGTGAGTTTTTTGCAGAATCTGATCCCTGCATATAACAAGAACAGTGAACTATGATTCAATTTTAGTAACTCACCCTTGTCTGCAAAGATGACTGCAACCCTTCAAGTTTAAGAAAAACATAATTGCTGTTGCGTATGCCATCCTCTGTGGCAAGCTCAAGGGGTACACCAAGGCCAATACGAGACCCAATTCGAAGCTCTGCACACACATCAGGATCCTGAAGTTTCACTTCATTCACATATGTACAGTTAGTGTCCTGCAAAATCAGTCTTAATTAAAGATATAGAATGTTTTGATACAACAGCAAAAAAATTAAATTTCTAATGACCTTAAAATAAGAAAATTATATAAAATTACAGTGGTGCACCAACTTTCCAACACATCCTTAAGTGCATCTGTTTTGCAGCAACTCAAATATTCCATGGTTAGACTTAGGAACATATTGGCATTTCACACGTAGATTGGAAGTTGATAATCACTTTACCACCATCTTGTATGATATCAGAACCACTCCCTTGGCACCCCCACGCTTACCTTTAGCCTTTTTGGCCTTACTTAGAAGGTCTGGAATGCTTCTCACCACCAGGCCTTCTCCCATACCTCCAGATGCACAGGTAGCCAGCACAAAATCTAGCTCATAGGCATGAGGCAGCATGTACACACACCCTTTCCTCGTATTTCTTCAACATTACCTCATATTTATTACACTTGTGTTTCAACTCTTTATTTTCTTCCTTCATCAATCTTTGCTTTTCCTCTAGTTTCTCCACTTTTTCAGTGAAATCATGTACCATTTTTTTCAGCAACAATTTCCTATATGCCATACTGCCAGGAATTGAACCTTCCTCTTGACCGAATACAGAAAAGTACCTCACCGGACCAAGAAGGCTCGCCATCGGTCTGACTACAGGTGTAAACACTGGTGTGGCGTCGCATTCCAACCCTTTGTAGTAGATATTCAAGCTTATTTTTCAACAATATATTTGAATGTTTATATATACAAAAAACAACTCAGTCATTTGCATCGAAAATCTAACATACAAGCATAGGAAAAGACAAGCTTGTATCAAATAACATAGTCACATCATCCTCGAACAATTTATGTTTTTTCAAATTCATTGATTGATAGCTCATTTTAGGTATATTACAAGGCATCTGGCTCTGCAAGTGCAAATAAAGTGTATTTTAATAATTTACTGCATGTAAATAACGATTAATAATCAAAATAACATAAAATAGTAAATAATAACTGTTGAATGCAACGCTAGGCTATTTTGAATATTAGGCTACCCATGTTATTTACATGCAACACATCAAAATTCCTTATGTATAGACACTTGCAAAGTCGTATGTCACTTACTGTAACTGAACGAGATGAAAAATGGGTATATGAAAGGATATAGGTCGTTCGAGTATGATCAGACTACAGAAGCCCCCCGCTGTTCATGGATATTTGGTTCTGCGAGATTCCCGTGATCCGAGAATCCGCGATCGACGGGACTATAATTAAATAGGGTTTTGTTCTACAATCTCGATCAAATAAAAAATGGATTTCTAAGGCATTTTTAAGCATTGTTATATAGTTTTACATACACATAAATCACAAATTAAATATGGACTGCAATAATTTAACACTCTGTGGTTGGTTGTGGTAAGTGTGAGTGCGTAGGCGGTGGTGGTTGGCGGGCGAGTGGTGTTTTTGCAGTAGTTATCGGTTGGAAACTACGAAAAAATGCAATGCGATGAGTACGATAGTTTGGCAACACTGCACTCAGCCCATGGCATCAGTATTTACTGGGCCCTTGAAAGGTAAGAATGCCGCATTGCTCGTCTTCCACCCAGCCATCAAGTATTAGTGAATCCTCGTCTCACCCATTTGTGTTAATATTCATATGTATATCCATATACATCCAGTATATTATTAATTAATTTGAGTGTTTACTGGGCCCCTGGAAGGTTCATTTGTTGCTGTTCCTGGCGGTACGCATGTACAAACTTTATACCCGTTACCCTCCACCACTGTTGCAGTCTCCGCCATGTTTGTTTACTCCTCAAAGCAGCAGCCTCGAGTCTCTAAGAAGGACCAGTTCTGGCAGGTCCCAGTAAGTATCAAGGATTTTAAATGTATAATATTGGGATTTAGGGCCATTTTCACAGTCACATTTCTTTGTTTTGATCGTTACCAATGAGCGACGATCGCCGCTATAGTATTTCCATGTGAAACTGGCAGTCACCACTACCCCATCGGCCACTTTCACGTGGAAATACTGTAGTGGCAATCGCCGCTCATAGGTAACGATCAAAACAAACAAAAGTGACTGTGAAAGCGGCACTTAGTAAGAATCATACCGCGTATATGAGAGTTTTCATCCACGTTAGGCGGGGGGTGTCACAATTACCCTACCCGTGTATAAGTGAATTCGTGAACGGTGAGGCCGCAAATGGCAGGTGGCGTCTGTATACCGTTTGATATACAAGTTGTTCCTTCATGTGCTTGTATGGTAGATTATCGATGCAAATCTTCTGTTTGTGGTTCATATGAGATGACTTGAGGGTTTTTTGTATACTCAAACATTCAAATATATCACTGAAAATATAAAGTTGATCTTCACGCAATCACGAACTAACAATGCGCAGGTGCCACATCTATGTTCAAGAGTGTACAGACGGAATGAAACGGACTACAGTACCCTCTCGAGTTTCGCGCTATCTGAGTTTCGCGATCCTCGAGTTTAGCGCTTAGTCCTAAATTCTCACCATCACAACTTTCGCGCTCCTTTGATATGTACGGGTCACGTCTACCTACCATCGGCGTCATGCGTGCTGCCTTAAAAGGCGATGTCCAACCATTGGGGCTATGGGCAACCGCGGTTACCCGTATGCCCAACCGAGAGCGAGTTGTTGGTTGTCCGTATGAATGGAAAACGGTTGTGAGTACGAGCGTGGGTATGTGGGTACCTCACGGCTGTATGTAAACAAACAGACGACGGCAGTGGCTGAAGAGTGAGGAGCAGTGGAAGATGGCCCACCAAGAGACTCGTAAAATGGACTGGCAGAGCTGCTTTGCTTACTAACTGATTAACAAAATAAGAGAACACCCCATGCTGGGAACCAGTCCAAAAAACTTTTTTCTCGAGCCTATGAAAATTGTAGATCTCCCAGTAATGTTTTCCTCTCCTTCTTCTTCTTTTGACCTGTAATGCATGGCAGTGATGGTGAAAAGTAACAGTGGAAAATAGCAAAAGGGAATAAAAAAACAAAATCAGGGAAAGAAAAGAACAGAAAAACACCTAAGTTCAGGGTGAAGTGTATAAGTGCGCACTGTGAAGTAAATAAGGGCCGCTTTCACAGTCACTGTTTGTCTTGATCGTTACCAATGGCGGCGATCGACGCTATAGTTTTCCACATGAAATTGGCCTATGGAGTAGTGGTGGCTGCAGAGAAAGCGACAGGTGTTGAGAGTGTGTGGTAATGTGCGGGGCGAGGCTAACCCCGCAGCCGCCACGAGGTGCCGTTGTAAAGGCAATACCTCCAACACCATCACATCACATCAATACCCATCGGCCAGTTTCACGTGGAAATACTAGAGCGACGATCGCCGCCATTGGTAACGATCAATACAAACAAAATGACTGTGAAAGCAGCCCTAAGTGCATGTTGTGAAGTATAAAAGTGTGGAGAAGGAGGACCTGAGAAGTGATACAAAGCATTACAGGTCAAAAGAAGATGGTCCACTATACACTGGCCGGTGTTGCAAGAAATATCTTCCCGCTGAAATTAGTCATTCTGCTGTCCACCACGCATGCGCGCTGTGGGAATACACAGCATCAAAAGTGTTAATTTGCCTGGATTTGTTCTTTTTTGTCTGCTTGTGATCTTTGTGAGCGGTGAGGGAAATATGGAAGCAGTAAACAAGTTGAACCTCTCTGCAAGCTATTTTGCGATTGCGGCGGCAGTTTACGTTCAATAAGCATTGAAAAGTCAATCATGATGTTAGTGATTTGATGATATATAACAGAAAGAGTTAGCAGATTATACCATAACACACAGAAAACTACCAGAAGCTATAGGTTTGTCCAACTGTACCACGGGTGACCGCGAGCAACCACCCTTACATTAGCAGATGACACCACGTGGATCACAAGCGTGTGTTCAGAACTGCCAGCAAATTGTAAGGCAGCCGCCTTCAACTGCGGCTTCAGAACGACCTGTTCTCACTTCCCATTTTCTGCCTATTACCAAGGTACGTATTTTGAGATAACAAGATAGTAAAGTCGAAAAAAATTGTGATAGCAAGGGAATCAAGTCGAAAAAAAAGGGTTTTTTTTTCCACGGGCAGGAGCCAATAAGTGCTTTTTCATGTATTTCAATATCTCGAGTTTCGCGATCCTCGAGTTTAGCACTATACCTGTGGAATGAAGCAAGCGCGAAACTCGAGAGGGTACTGTATAATGAAGTTGTAGTGCAGCAATGGCACTTAAATTAAACTGCAAACCTCTTCGCAAACGTAAACAAGACGGCAATCGCTTTTACGCCAACAACGGCAACGCTTTTCTAAAGTAACAGTGTATAACAGTAGGACTTACCACTACTTCATATAAAATGACACGAGTCAGGAAGAAAATTAAGTGACTTAATGCTTGTACCAAAACAAACTAGTGGACGGTTGTATACCAAACCTGACAACACGCGCAAGACATGCTACATTTCCTTAGTAGACAGGGATCATTGAGGTGAGACAGACCTTTCTTCATAAGTGTTTAACTTTGTTTAATTGATAAACACAAACAATATATGGATAATACTGATGAGATATTGAGAAGATTGTTTATTATTGGATATCTACAAGTGCCTGTTTCTCGATTTTGCGCTTATCTTTTAACATTCTTACTTTACATACGTGTCCAACAAACACTGCAGCACATTCAAGTTTGAAATTTCACACTTCCTTATGTTTTAAAAATGTACTAGAATACTACAACAACTAGACCTATGATGTAGAGTAATAATAAAGAAATATAATGCACAAACTTTATGCCTGTCACCCTTCTGAATGTCACTGTCTCTGCCATGTTTGTTAACATCTCAAAGCAGTACCCTCGAGTCTACAAGAAGAACCAATTCTGGTAGGTCCTAGCAAATATTAAGGGTTTTAAATGTAAAGTATTGGGATTTGATAAGGATCTGAATACATGTGAAACTTTAATAATGACCCGACAGTGGGGAGGGCTACGAATGTCGGGCGAAAAATCTTCACCTGACACTCGTGGTTCAAACCCGTTTATTATATGTTTTCTCAAATGCCTGCCCAACATGGGGGGTGCATCTTATAAGCCCATGCATCTTATAAGCCATCAAATACAGTATATGCAGTATTACATTTGGTTACTTTACGTACAATTATGACTATGATACCATGTTACTTTGTGCCCTTCTCTGTGTTCAAAGTGTTCCAGTGTTGGTTGAAGAATTACAGTGCTCTTACCCCTAGGACCTGTGACTTTGAAATGGTAAAAAAAAAAAGGGGTTGGTTGGTAGATTCACTCACTGCAGTGTGCAAGCGGTAACTTTCGCCGAGCTACTGAGGGAACTAATCACACGGGGATGCTATGTTCAATGGGCAATCTTGGTATTGATCTTGGCTTTCAGGGACTGTATATGCACTTTTAAGTAGAAACAGATGTTGATTAATTTCTGTTAATCATATTATGTTTTAATATAGTTATTCTTGCAATGAGAAACAAAAATGTGTTTATATTAAACACCTAAGTCATCCATGGATATCCATTCTTTCGAACATGTATCACAGAAAACGTCAGCTGACTGGGCCAATGCACAGCAGAAATACTAGCTCCAGACTAATCCGCCCAAGTTGGCCCCACCAGCGCCAAGCAGATCTAGCCACGTCAGGCAGCACCCTGCTCCACCAAATTGTTACCGTGTTGTTTCCCTCCTAACCATTAGGCTACACTGCATATAGGTACATGCATCACCAGTGCGTACACCTCATGCATAAATATATTAATTTAGATTGAATATTACGAATTAAACATCAAAGTGTAGGCATACTTACACTACAGTACACCTGATATACTAATGTTCTTCAATTCAAACTCAATGTTGCTAGGAGACTACACTCATCGTCTGCAGTTTGATTCGAGTCACTCAATATTGGTAAGTAGCTAAAGGAAACTGAGCACATTGCTACTTTAACCTTAACAGCTTGTATAATAAGCTGGGCCCTGGCTTTTTTATGACACTGCAGTATAGCCTAATTGTTAGGTGGGAAACAACAAACATGGTATCCATACTATAAATATATATATAAGGCATATGAAATAATAAATCATATACATCCAATATGAAAATATATTCTTGAAGAAGGTGAAAAAATAATTGTATACGAATGCAGTTGAAACCCAAGGCACGACATCATGACGCAGCAACCAATCAGCAAGCAGCGGGAGCGACGGCGAAAAGTGGATTTTCAAAATCTTTGCATTAAAACAGCTGCTATTGTATATTTCCCTCACACCACTGTAGATTTATACATGCTGATTGTTATTTTTGTTTATTTTATGTGAAAGGAGAAAATTGAGGTGGAACAGAGCTTTCTCCCAGGCAGAAACCATTCATACATTTCACAGATGGGCTATAGCAACCCTGACTTGCAACAAGCTTACGTGAATTTTGCAATATGCAAACATACTAGGAATGCAATATTTGTGTAAATTGAGAGGTATTTGTATCTAAGTTTCAGTTACACTATACAATGCATATTAACAACTCACCCTTATGTTTTTAATGACAAGAGCACCATTTGGAGGTGACCGTATAATCTGGCAGTGCTGTCTGGAGATGTGCAGGCTGGGGAAACTTATATCACACTGTATACTGCGACCAATCAATATCTGAAAATAAATTTTGCTTGTGAAAATAACAGCAAACTCATTGGACTATTCATTTTATTTTTTACCTAATATTCAGCACAAATAAAAGAGAAAATAAGTGTTGAACATATTTGATGATTACAAACTTTTCAGCAAGGTGGAGCAAGATGTGCAAAATTTTTCATAATGCAATGTAACTCAGTATTAAAAATGGTACTATACAGGATGTCTGACAATGACAATCTGATACAGCATTTTACTAGATTTGTGCACTAAAAGAATTTAAATAAACAACCAAAGGAATGTCATTTCAAAGGTAACAATAAAATAATAAAAAAATTAAAAATAAAAATAAAACATTGACTTATTCACCAGGAATTTCAGGTCCCCTTAGAAAAAGTTCTTAAACCCTTGAGGCAGAGCTGCATCATGGAGGAGGGGAGAAGATAATGAGCAAAAAGGATTGATTAATTATGTGGCAGTAGATGAAAGGCTTAGAAAAGAAATTTGTGATGCGAAGGTAGTAAGAGGAATGTTCGATGGATCTGACCAGCTTGCAGTGCTGCCAAAGTTAAAGCTGAAAGAAAAGTGGGTGTTTGAAAAGAAAGGTGAAGTGAAAAAGGAAATACTGAAGATAGATAAGTTACAGGAAAAGAAATAAAAGACGACTATAACTGTGAAATGACAGAGGCCTTAAGTGAAAAATGGGAAAGTGTAAAAGATAATACAAATACTGAAAAAGGTTTTGGAACATTTAAAGAAATAATGGTAACTACAACAAAAGTGTTAAGGATGAAAGTGGTGAGAAATGGAAAAAGAAAAGGAAATTCATGGTGGACAGAAGAGATAAGGAGGATAGTAAAAGAGACAAGGGAACTTTTTAAGAAAACTCAAGAAAGAAATGTGACTGAGCAAGTAAAAAGGGATAGGAAAAAGAAATATAGAGAATGCAAAATGAAATTAAAATAAGCGTACAATAAAAGAAAGTAAGAAGAGTTGATGAAGACTTTGGAAAAAGACTAAGTGAAAAATATAAAGGGAACAGGAAATCATATTGGAAAGAAGTAAAAAATGAAAGAAATGCAGAAAACATCTCCTCAAGTAAAATAAATGAAGTTATGGATGAGAATGGAAAGATGTTGAAAGACGGGGAAGCTGTGAGAGATGGAGAAAATATTTCAAAAACTTAATGAATTTTGAGGATGGACATCCAGCAGCTGAAACAGCAGCAGCCACTTGGCTTCCCAGTCTTCAAGTGCAGCTAAATCGTCCTGTAGTCGAAGACAGTCATCCCTATCTAAAATGGGTCGATAAACTAAGCTGTCATCTGCAAAAAGTCTAGTAGTAGAGGTAAGTGATAGTCGGAGATCATTAATGTAGGAAAGGAAAAGAATGTGGCCCAAGACGGTGCCTTGAGGTACCCTAGAAGTTACAGGAATAGATGAGGATTGACTACCATCAAGAACAACTTGTTGCTTGCGGGGAGTCAAAAATGTGGTATATAATCCAGTTAGAAAGTTGTCCTCGTATGCCATAGAATTCTAATTTAGCTAACAGTCTTTGGTGGGGGACTTTGTCGAAGGCTTTGGCAAAGTCAAGTATTATGGCGTCAACTTGTCTAATTTTGGGGTTGTTAAGGGACTGCAAAATGTCGTGTGTGGTCACAAGTAATTGAGTCTCGCACGAACGTTTGGGCCAAAAGCTGTGCTGACTGTCACTCATTATGTTTTGCCTTTCAAAGTGGTCCATTATATGTCTATGAATTATATGTTCTAAAATTTTGCAGGGAACTGAGGTTAGCGAAATAGGTCTATAATTAGCAGGGAGGGTTCTGTCTCCAGATTTAAAAATTAGTGTCACATTTGCCAAAAGCCAGTCCTGAGGGAGTTCTCTGGTTTGTAATGTCTGTGAGAATATAACCTGCAGGATAGGTGCAAGAATGCAAGCATTAGTTTTTAGTATCCTGCAGGGTATATTAGAGAAAGTTGGAAGCTCTTCTGCCATGGCCATCCCCTGGTGGGAGCTCCTAGGAGCAGGCGTCGATGAAATGATGAATGACGATATATTGTCTGGTCCAGTTGTTTTATCAGTGTCAACCTCAGATAATAGTTTCTCAATTCCTTGGGTGTTTAAATAAAGGGGAGGAATTGTTGGGTGTGGTGATGTTGGTATGTCTGGCAAGTTTGCATGTTCTTGTGTAAAAACAGATCAAAATTGTTTGTTAAGTGTGTTGGCTTTATCTTGTGGGTGTGTGGCCAAGGATCTGTTGTAATGTTGTAATTCCGGTCGAGTCTTGTCTGCGTGCTTTGAAGAAGCTGTAGAATTTCTTGTGGTTTTGTGTGTTATTTGCGAAAAATGTGGATGTCTACTTAGTTTCTGCTTGTTTAGGTATGTGTTTGTCCATTGTGTCATGTTGTCATGTGTCCCTCTCAATGTTTTCCATATTGGCCTCAAAATGACCCTAAGAGTGCTTATTTTAAAAAAATTCCTCCACCAGCACATGCTCGCTTTGCTTGCCTACCTCCCCCTCACCTCATGGGTATTATTCCAGAACATGGTTAGATTAAGTTAAGATTTAGCTTCGTTAGGATAGGTTAGATTTATCTTTGTTAGATTTAATTGTTTATAATGAATGTGATATATTTTACACTGCACCATTGGTTGTTGTCACTGGTGGATGGTGACCCAGTGGGTATATTTCTGGAGTTAACCACCTCGTGAACCTATGATGCCCTCTAGCCCCCCTCAAAAACTGATACGGGTCGTTTAGGCCATGATCCCTTTAGGCCAAACCGTTTAGGCTGTGATCCCTTTTGGCCAAGAGACTATCACCTCAAAAACCTTCCTAAATTATGGACCTCACCTGGCCTTGAGTCCCACCTTAAATCAGGGTATTATTCTACTGTTTGCCCATACTCACCCCTCGCAACCAAAATTGGCTAGGGGGCCAATGAGACCGCGGGGAATGCGATGGTATACATGAAATATGGTCTTTTGGACTGATAACACTCACTGCCTCAACTGTCTGCAACAGTTACATGTTCTACGTTCAACAGTTACTCAAGTTACTTTTGATAATGTCCTTGGCGCCAAACAATTCGCCCTTTAATCCCGCCCGCACACCTTACCAAGCAGGCACTATCGCTGTTTAAAACTAGAACAACATTAAGAACTTGCCTTTTCCTTGTCGGGGGAAATAACAAATGTCTCCTCCCTTCCCACTCGTTTCAGGTAGAGGGACATGTTGCGCTGTCGCTCAGGTGTGTCCCATCTCCAGGCTCGCCAAGCAGCAGCAGGCCGAGGGGCTCCTGGCAGCACAGGTACTCGGGGAAACAGTCCCTCGCGCCGCGCCTCGGCACCTCGCCCGTCTGTTTGGGGCAGTGGTACCAACTCTCTCGTCAAGTGATTCCCTAAAACTTGATATTCTTTTATGTTATTTACATAGCTTTTGTGGGTGAATTATAATAATTAATAATCACATAATTGCCTGTTTTTGGTCATAGCAATCTCGCGCCTACGATAATGTTGTATCTGATGGTGTAGTACGTCGCGCCTGCGATGTGTTAATTGTAAGATGGTAACTAATGACTATGAGGGAACACAGGGCCGCCTTTGAGCAAAGGCCCTGTCCCCCTATTAAGGGGGTAAATCTTTACTGAACTGAACTGACTATGATGGTGAGTCGCGCCTACGACGTTGTATGGTGACTAATGACAGATAAGATAGTAACCGTAATCCCCGGTAGGAAATGTATGTGAGGAGTTAGGAGGACGTGTGGTGGGGCGGCGATGGGCGCCTCAGCAGTCCCTAGCACGTAGACGCCGAACTCAGCATAAGCGAGAAGACGAGAGGCAGGAGCGTGAGGCTTCTACCCGTGGCGAGGAGACGAGAGACAGGAACGAGCGCAAGGCTCGTGCAGCCTATTACGAGGCTATTATTAGACCCCTCAATAATTGTGAGTATTATAAGTTTGATGTTGTGTCATAGGATAAGGTGACATGTGGTGTATTTGATGTGGCTGTAGTAATTGTATTGCGTTGATTGACACGTGCTGATTCTTTTACCTCACTCAGGTTTACACGCATATTAAAAGCGAGTAAAACAAGACGGGTCTTTTGATTTATCCTGCCCAAGCCGCCATATCGTTTGCCAAAGATCTATAGAGTTCTTGTCTAATATTTATATCACATCATATTAAAACTTCCTGTACAATTATTACCTGTTTCAGAGAACACCACACTTTATATATAATGTGTAAATCCTTGAATAAAACCAAGAATCGAATGAGATTCTTGGCTGAGTTGATGACGTTTCACTGAACTATCCTATCTCTCGTCATGCTGTTCGTGTACAGATCACGTCAACCCATGGACCTCCAAGCGTCAATCTAACGTTCGGACTTCTGACTCCGACTTCGAACTACTTTACAAAATAAAGCCATGCTCTCGTTTATATTTCTCATTTCACTTTTCTTTTTATCCATAAGATATAGGCGTGTTCCTTAATTGAGCTTAGCCTTAGTGTTAGTGACATATTTTGTCATTCAGATTTCCACCTCTTCCCCGCCCCCTCCCAGCTTTCCACCGCCCCCAGGTGGGCGGCACTGCCCACTTTGGGAAGCACTTGCATGTATAACCAAGGAGTCTAGAGAAAATATATACTCTAGTAGAATCCTTGGGTACAACACTACAAGAACCAAGGCAACAATCCATCATCGTAATCGACAGGTTGAACCATAGAGTTTGAACGCCGATACGGATACGATGCATACCATCTTCCTATTTAAACAATAGTCAGCCATGATTTTCAGAGCATAGTAGTGGGAATATATACTAATATTAACCTCACCATATATTCTAAAACTGATTTCTGTCAATAACCTGGATGAATATTTTACTTTTCCTGGCTTCAGTTTATCATAGTTTTTCCTTAAATTAATCTTACATGAAAATTCAGATACGGCATTTTTTAGTTACCTTGCCCAATATCCGAACAGAAAATAGTATTATAACGTAGCTAAACTAACCTTTGCATATTTTTTAAGGTGATATCAAGTAGGTAAGTGAAGAGGGTCATTTGAGCGAAACTTTGTGTACATCAGCAGCAGCACTTCCAACCTTGCCAGATTGTCGTACTCAGCTTCCCATGTTTGCCGATTTCCGACCCTAAAACTGCCTTCTCGACCCCGATAACTGCCTTCATATATAGTTATCGTTAAAATGGTTAATTATTGGTGTTGTTTGGCAATAGCTATGGCTCAGAAACCGGTAAATACAAGGCTCTGAGTACGATAATCCGGCAAAGGTGAGCACTTCCCTTCCTCGCCCTGCAGCTGGAGGCTATGGCCGGGAAGTGACGCGGCCCCGCTGCACCTGCTGGCACCACCCGGCGACCCAGGAGAGCCAAGGTACGTTATCCGGCAGGGGAGTGGCCTAGGAGCTGCCTGGCACACTGGGGTAACAATCCTTTGGCGGTGACCCAAATGCCGAGTGCCCAGCTGGAGTGTCACCCCCGGCGGCCTGTCATTCACCCCTCTGTGTGTGCCCCCTTCGTACCTTTTAATTTTTTTGACCTGCTCCCCCTTGTATCGCTTCTTAGGTCCTCTTTCTCAACACCTCTATACTTCACTCCATGCACTTGTTATCTATTTTTTTTACCTGTTCCGCCTTGTATCGCTTCTTAGATCCTCCTCCTCAACACCTCTATACTTCACATCATACACTTATCTTTTTTTTACCTGTTCCGCCTTGTATCGCTTATTAGATCCTCCTTCTCAACACCTCTATACTTCACACCATGCACTTATCTTTTTTTTTTTTTTACCTGTTCCGCCTTGTATCGCTTCTTAGATCCTCCTCCTCAACACCTCTGTACTTCACATCATACACTTGTTATCTTTTTTTTACCTGTTCCGCCTTGTATCGCTTCTTAGGTCCTCCTTCTCAACACCTCTATACTTCACACCATGCACTTATCTTTATTTTTTACCTGTTCCGCCTTGTATCGCTTCTTAGGTCCTCCTTCTCAACACCTCTATACTTCACACCATACCCTTGTTATCTTTTTTTTACCTGTTCCGCCTTGTATCGCTTCTTAGATCCTCCTCCTCAACACCTCTATACTTCACACCATGCACTTATCTTTTTTTTTTACCTGTTCCGCCTTGTATCGCTTCTTATTTCCTCCTTTCTCAACACCTCTTTTTTTTACCTGTTCCACTTTGTATCACTTATTATTTCCTCCTTTCTCAACACCTCTGTACTTCACACCATGCACTTAGTTACTTCACAGTCCACACTTATACACTTCACCCTCAGCTGATGTGATTTTCTGTTCTTTTCTATCCCTGATTTTGCTTTTCTGTGCCTTTTTGCTATTCTCCACTATTACACTTTTCACTCCACTTTCACTGCTCAGCTCTTTTTTCCCAACAACACACCAGGAAAATATATGTGGAAGGTATTAATTTCACTGCTTCCTCCTCCTTCTTTTTGACCTGTTCCGCTTTGTATTGCTTCTTAGGTCCTCCTTCTCAACACTTCTATTCTTCACACCATACACTTAGTTACTTCACAGTGCACACTTAGGTTGGCATTGTAAAACACAATTGCTCCTCACATCAGCCATTTCTAAGGGCTAAAGAGGGGGTCAGTCGGGTTCTAATTTGTGTTTCTTTAGGTTCAGTGTACAGGAGAAGGGTCAAACTACCACCGGGGTCGTAAAACTACTGGATATACCCACAACTCTAGGAAAGCATTGTCAAATATGTGTTCTTGGGTGGTGAAATGTCAGATAATACAACCCTTATACACTTCACCCTGAACTGATGTATTTTTCTGTTCTTTTCTTCCCCTGACTTTGGTTTTCTATGTCCTTTTGTTAATTTCCGCTATTACACTTTTCTTCTCGCTCCACAAGGAGGATTCTGAGGCATGGGTGACCCCGGGTGCACTTTTCATTGTCTTGGAGAGGAATTCCTTTTTTCTCACAGCCAGTAGATGTGGTGGTAAAGTTTTCCTTTATTGCCCTGACCTATTTTCGGTGTTTTCTTTCTCCTATTTGGTATTTTCGTGCAAATGAATATTTACCATAATATGACCATGTCAAGTGGGTCAAGATTGGTATTATGCACATGTCAATATCTTGTTTTCTACTTAACCAACTGCTCCTCTGTTGTTATACATATTTTATTTTATTTTATTTGTCGCCACCTCAAGGGTGGGAACACAGACTGTAATAATTCATGGAGGCCATCAGGGTCAAGCGCGTATGCCCCTCTGAGGAGGGACCACAGACCCTTGCTGGGTGACTGCTCATGAAGGGGACGGGAGGATGCTGATAGACTGACTCTATCAGCTAACGTCAGCCTAGCCGACCAAGTCGGTCTTTCGACGAGGACTGGCATGTCTCTTTGTACAAGTCGAAGGCGTGAGCGTGAGTTCCCTTTGCTTGCTGCAAGTCGAAAGTGCTTAAAGTGAAAAACAATGGGAATAGAGTCTCAGGTTCACCACTTTGAGAGAAGAAAAGAAGAATGCAACATCCCATTCTCCAATGCAGGACAAATCCATATTTTAAGGAACGGGTGGCAACCCTAAAATTTCTCAAGCCTGCCATGACTGACAGCCGCTGCATGCCTGCTGGTGGTGATGGCGGGAGAAAAGGGGGGAGGGACGTTACGATGTGTATTTTACACTTATTTTAGGATGACCCTTGACAAACAATTTAATGGACTGGTTTTGTGGTTCACCAAAAAATGCACTCACTACAGTTTTAAAATACTGAATTTTATCTGTTTAACCATTTAGACAGCAAAATATGGAGCACATGGCATTCTGTATTTTAAGGAAAGGGTGGCAAGTTGGCAACCCTAGTCTCAGTCTGCGTTGTAAACTCATAGAGATAGCACCTATGTGCTCATGTTCGATTGCTTTTGTGCTTTGGTGTGCGATCTTTGTGTTTTCAGCACTACAGTGTGTGTTCTTTGTGCTTTAACAATGTCCCCCAGAAATATGGTTAAAAGGGATGGTGCTGCAACGGAGAAAACAGGAACGCGGATACTATGCTCGCAACAGGAATGGGGTGCGAGCCTCGGCAGCTTGTATGCCCTCCTGGATGTTACTGACTCCTGTTCACCCTCCATCTCAGACGATACGTCAGGTTAGCTTCACATTAGTGGTCGAACCTAGTTCCGGTGTATCGAGAACAGGGAAACCGGCTGCTAAACCCTGGTCTGAAGCCTACACCTTGAGTGTAGTTAGCGATTGCGGGAGTCTCTGTAACAACCATAACACATTAATTTGTGTTTTATATTATTTATCATTGCTATTTGTTAGCAAAATTACGTTAACCCTTTCACACACCAAAAGTTTAATAAGTTTCTCTTTCCACTGCGACTTCCGTCTGGGGCTCCGTAGGGGGCTTCCCGGAATGGCCTGACCGTGCGTTGAAATTTTTTTTCACGTTATCAATTTCACCCACAAGTACAGGTAACTTGATTTACGCGAGTATTGTGTCCTTGAAGAGGTCGCATAAATCAAAAACAATGTAAATCAAACAAGAGGTAGGTTTCTATCGAAAAATAAATATTCACTTCATTCAGTGGAGAGAGAGAGAGAGAGAGAGAGAGAGAGAGAGAGAGAGAGAATATCCATATCACCGAGATATCCACTCAGGCACTCAGTCTCAGCCTCACTCATGTGAGGAAGAAATGAGGGACACCATGAGCGATTGGCTAGTACCGAGTACTGGCTACCAGTACCGAGCAGTCTGGTACCGGTTCCGTACCGTATAGCTGGTACCGTTAGTACCGGTACTGGTATCAGTACCTGCCCACCCCTATTGTTGAGTACCGTGGCAGCGTGGGTACTGTATTGTTGTTCAAGTGGCACGCGGGAAGAACCGAGCTCAGCTGTGTGGCCGCGGGAGCAACTGGCTAGTATTGGTACCGGTACCGAGCAGTCTGGTACCGGTACTATACCGTATAGCTGGTACTGTTAGTACCGGTACCTGCCCACCCCTATAATGTTGAATAGCGTGGCAGCATGGGTACTGTATTGTTGTTCAAGTGGTGCATGGGAAGAACTGAGCCCAGCTGTGTGGCTGCAGCGCCATGTGAGTCCAGTTGCGTGAGACATCTGGTGGCCACTCCATAAAATATCACGTAAAAGTGAAAAAACGTGTAAATTAAACATTTATTTGGATTTTGGACCCCGCGTTATTTAAAAATCACGTAAACCAAACTCGCGTAAATAGAGAGTTACCTGTATTCTTTTTACCAGGTATTATTATATATTGTTGGCTTTGGAAGAAATTATTCTGCCTTGTGAAAGAACAAAATATCAAGAAATGCAAATAAATAGCGAAGTTTACCGACTCCGAAAAAAAACATTGATTAAAGATAAATAAGAAATGCTTACATTCACCACCTCGTATCTCAAAACTTCCTGAGTCGACTTTTTATGATTTATGTGCCAATAAAAGGGGAGTTTTATGAGGATCCCAACGCTATCATTGTAATTTTCATACGACCAGTAGTTCTTGATAAAATGGAGGAAAACTATATTTTTCTATCTATTCTGTTCTCTCCAGTAGAAGAAACAGCTCAGGGGCAGCAAACAAAACACAAAGGGTAGGTCAAGGCGATCAAACTTTTTCATCATCATCATGCTCTGTACAAATGGGTCTCAAAATCTCTTCACTTGATAATTTCTTAGCCATATTTTCTAATAGTAACAGTTACTGGTCCCCACGAATATAAAACAAAATATTGTATCATGACACGATCACTTTACATCGGAAGTAAGAATAAATTTCACCAATTTCGTCTGATGACTGTAATTTAGGCTTACCAGGCTCCAGACACAATTTAAAGGGATGACAGTCTGCACTCATAGGCTGCCTGCTGAGAGGCAACTAAGCCATAGGCAATTGTTACTTCAAATCAAACAGCATGAGAATTGACAATATCTTTCACAAAAAATTTTGACTCAGTTCTGAAAGATACTTTATTTTTTGGCAAATTTTAAAAAGTTTTTTGAGGTGCTAAATGCTTGCTGCTAGCTCCAGTTGCACTCAAATTTCCCGCATATGAGAGCGTTCCAACACCAGTTCTCACACTACAGCATTGCCAATTCAGTGGGTTTTCCACAGAATTTGGTGGAAAATCATATCAGCCTAGCGCGGAAAATCTATGGACGAGTAACTGGTAGATGTTGTTGTCCAATATAGCGGCATTTTTGCATAGCTTCACCTATCACATGACTGATATTTTGACCAAATAGTTGTAAATTTTGCAGTTGGCAATACTGCCCTGCCAGCACCCCATCATCAAGAGATCTACTCAGTAGTTCCACTGTAGTTGCCTTATGGCTGACCGTCGTGCACATGTAAATGTACATCTTCACATGCAACACCCCCGAACGTGCCTGTACATTTGCAGGAAAGGCTTACATTACCAAATCGTATAGATTTTGGCCTCCTCTTTCCAATGGTATTTTTTGTTTTTAGCTGTGATGAATAGTTTTGGAGATACAGAGGTTAAAAAAGTGAGCACTAGCATCACTTGCTAGTGGTGCTAAAAGCTCGCTGCGAGCACCAGTCGCACTCACAGCAAAAAACACCCCCTGAACATGCCTGTACGTTCGCAGGAGAGGCTTACATAACCAAATCTTATAGATCTTGGCCTCCTCTTTCCAATGGTGTTTTTGTTTTGTAGCTGTGATGAATAGTTTTTGAGATACAGCGGTTAAAAGAGATCCCCTTCCCCCGCTGGGGTGCCTGAGTGCGCCTGAGGGAATAGTCTCGTTACAAGCGCTTAGCAAGGAAAGGGTTCACGTTAATTTCAGTGGGGAAATTTGCTTCGGTTTACAAGTGTTTTGGTGTGCGAGCCAAATTCCGGAAAGAATTAAACTCTTAAACCAAGGTATGACTGTATAGATATACTTTTTTAAATGCACAGCAAACTTAGTTAAATAAGCTTGATGCAGGAGGACTGTGAGTGTCAAAAATGAGAATTATGAAGATTGGCAAGTAGAAATGTGACTTAGAGATGTTCTCCATGCAAGCATCAGTCACCATCAAGGCATACTATATATATTCCTTAAACAGTTTTGTTGTAGTTCAATTTAGGAAGGTACCTTTTCCATTGAGACTACCTTTCTAAGAGTTTGATTTATTCCTTTAATTGAACATAAACCTGGGGGTGGATTGACTTTGAAATAAGTATATACTGTATGGCAGGTCGCACACTGGCACAACCATTTTCATGAAACGAGTTGTTTAGGACTCTGCAGCCAGTTGCATTACGACTTGCACTTGGTCCCTTTGGAACCTTGAGCAACAACAAAACTTTTGTTGAGAATTTTTTATATAATATGGATGAACCCATGATATCTTTTTGCTTCTGCACCAAAGCAGAATTAATAGATTAATGTAATCTTAATCCAATGACATTGTTGAAACTAAAAACAAATAATTGCCCAGGTGTAAGGACCTCAAGGCAACTGATTATATTCAACCAGTTGCATGTGATCAGTATCATACTCTTGGTTGTGTTGGTGGGTGAACTACTTAAGTATTAAGGTACTTGGTTTCATTATAAGTTTGTATTATGGTGTTATAGCCCATATCCTTTGAGATTTTGAGTTATGGGATTGTAATTGTAGCTTCAGCATGTATATGAAGCCGTGACAACACATCACATTTTTAGCCCATCATTCTAGAGGCGCTAAAAAGTTTTAAGATAGATATTGCTTTGCACTTCTAATCATACTAATTATTTTCATTTTCTACAGGTTGTGTATGCCTTTCAAACTGGAGCCATCACAAATTATTATCAAGAGTGGCCCCTAAACACTCACAAAGATTCAAGAATATACTTGTACTTCAAAGAAGAGCACTGGGTTTATTCAGAAACTGCTTTGTGTTGAAAATGCAATGAATTTGTAAAAAAATGAAATTGGGCATAATGAGAGAATTTAAGCATTGTCATGACTGTGTTGAATCTAAACATTAAGTGGATGATGTAACGGCCACTAGCGCTCCCACTGTTTTCTCATTGTAGTGAATAATGTTGCCTGGAAGGACTTCAGGCTTATCACTGTAAATGTGAATGTCCTGAGTGCTATAATCTATTGTGCTGTTCTTCTCAGACAACAGGAAAATGTTGCCTGTTACCATAGACGTAGAAGATACCAAGCCACTGTCTCCTGTGAGTCGAACGAAGCTCAGGGAACTAGTGGCCAGTGTGGTCCGTCTTATTCTCTCTGACACAGACTCTCGCAACCTTTTCTTCTTCCTCCTTCTCAACCTTACATTTGGCTTTGTTGAACTATTCTATGGAATATGGACCAATAGCCTGGGACTCATTTCAGATGCTTTCCACATGTTCTTTGACTGTTCTGGGTTACTAGTGGGTCTGGCAGCCAAGGTCATAACCAAATGGCGGGCAAATGAGCATTACACTTATGGATATGTTAGGGCAGAGATCCTTGGAGGTTTCATCAATGGTCTGTTGCTGTTGTTTGTCTCTTTCTTCATCTTTGCTGAGAGTGTGGAGCGCCTCATTGAGCCTCCAGAGGTTAAGCATGAACGTCTTTTTGTGGTGTCTGTTCTGGGCTTCTTTGTCAACCTCGTTGGAATCTTTGCATTCCAACATGGTGGAGGCCATGGCCATTCTCATGGGGGCCATGGTCATTCCCATGGAGATAGTCACCATGGACATGCCCACAATGGCCATGCACACCATGGTCATTCTCATGGAGGGGGTGAACAGTCCCAGATCATGCAGGGGGTATACCTGCATATCTTGGCAGATACACTAGGCTCAGTTGGGGTCATAGTATCATCCATCCTCATGTACTTCTTTGGATGGATGATTGCAGACCCCATCTGCTCACTGTTTATAGCTGTGCTGATTCTAGTCAGTGTGCTAGGCCTCCTCCGTAATTCAGTAGAGATCCTGATGCAAAGGCAACCCAGAGAGCTGGACAATCTTCTACCAAACTGTTTCTACAAAGTGCGGGCATTACCAGGAGTGTTCAGTGTCCAGGAAACCCACTTTTGGACATTGTGTTCAGGCCAGTATGTAGGCAATGTGAAGGTGGAGGTGTCTGGTGCTGCAGACCCACGGTACTTGGTGCAGCAGACTCGAGCTATCTTCTCTTCAGTGGGAGTGACGCAGCTCTACATACAGCTGGACTACACCACAATGTAGCACTAGGCATAGGTTGTAACAAATATTTATAAATTATCATTGCATAAATTATTTTCCTTCATCCACTTGAGTTTTATCTAAAGACTTCATATACAAACCTCTATCAAATCCTTGTCACTTAAGTGTTTATTAAGACATGTGTCTTGGAATATAATGATTTTAATATCAAGATTTGCTGGACAAATTTTTGTAAGTGGACCAATAAACATATGGTAGGGGTGCAAGTCTTGCCTTATTATATTTTGTGTGCCTCTGTGTTGCTCTCTTTTCAATGACCATCCTTCCATATTCTATGCTATTTCCTAGACTGCTTCTTTACAATTCATTGATCATTAGTAGCCTCTTTTTATTATTTCATTAAGGACAAGATTTTGTAATGTGTATCATTACCACAGAATCTCTTAAGGTCACATGTAATTTGAACTTGTATTGCTTTAGTTTCAAATTACTTACAAATTACATCTTCATAACTGGATTACTCATCAGCACTTAGCATTTCTTCTAGATCTCTCATGAAGTTATATGAGGAAACCTTTTTGAAGGTCCCCACTCAGGCTATAACCATTATTCATATACCTATGAAAGACTTGATCACAGTTGAAGCCATACTGTTTCTTTGTACACCCTGAATGGAATGTGTGATATTTTCATTACTAAGAAATTTAGGTAAATTTTGTTGTTTCTGGTGACTTCCCTATATCTTCAATTTCCTGCAGTAACCTAATAAATGTACTTAGGACAATATAAATTTGAAAATCTTAGTGAAATAGAAAAATATATTTTTATAGCATCTACACTGAGAATACATCTTGAGACATTTGATGACCTTACATACTAGATATGAAAAAAATGTTTGTATGCTAGGATTATATTTGCATCCTTATTAATTAAAACTGCTAGCATGACAATGGCAACAAAAGAACGAGTTAAAACTTTTAGCAAAACAATGGCAACAAAAAATTGGTATTAATTTTGGATTTTTTGGATTCATAGATCATCTTTAACATCAAAGTTTTATAATTTCCACCCTGCCTTAATATTATATATATATATATATATATATATATATATATATATATATATATATATATATATATATATATATATATATATATATATATATATATATATATATATATATATATATATTCTCTAGAGTCAATGCAACATTTTTTTTTTTCATCATTTAATAATAACCCCTGGTTTTCATTATCAGGCATGCCATGCAACAATTTTATGTAAAGGCTAGGTGCATCAGACTGTTTTGGTCCATTTCTGGATTCTACATTCCCTTTTGCTGAAACTTTAGGCAGGAATTAATGCAAGGAAATAATCATGAACAATGAACCAATTATTGTTTTAGTAAAATTTGGGATATCTTAACAAGTAGTGAAAACTAATTATACAGTACAGCAAACACACTATAAATCAGACCATTATATTTTGGATATTGGATAAATTGAACTCAGTCAGGGCTCTGGACACACTGTAAATTGGACCAAAATTTGGGATATACAGTGCATGTCCAGACAGCATCAGGATGGATGTTGTAAATCAGTCAAAATTCTGGTTTATAGCTAGGAATTTGGCACGAGTCCGTACCGTGTCACTTCAAATCAACGGCTGCCTGTGTCTCGGGGCCCCTTCTGAACCCTCATTGATGTAGGGCAAGAGGAATGCTGCCACTCATTGGTTATTTTAATTATCTATCATATAGACACATGGAAAAACTAATGGGGAGCCTATGCCCTGTGGCGCATCGCTTCACTCACTTGCTGCCACCACTCCCGACAGTCCCCCTGAGCAAGCTCCCACGCACCTATTATGTCCATCTCAAGTCCTTCCTGGTAGGATCTTGCCCCACCTAGGAGTTGCATTGGCGTCCCCTCGGTCTCCCCCACTTAGGGTTGTCTCATACAGAAACCACCCTATAAGCAGGATAGATGCCTGGGAGGCATACCACGTGCCCATATGGCTGAAGTTGACATTCACGGATTAAGCTGGTAATGGGCCTTGACTCCGTTTCATTGCACAGTTGCTGGTTCGACACTCCAGTGATACCCCCATGATCCTGCAAAGGCACTTGGAATTTAAGACATCGACATGCCTCTCCAAGTCACTATTCAGTGTCCACGCCTCACAGTAAGACAGGGAGCACAAGCAACTTCAATTCAAATCTTTGTCCGCCTGCATAGGTATTGACATTGGCATATGATATTGCTGAGCAAGTCCATTACACTATGGGCCAGGCCAGTTCATCGAGTGACTTCCTGGTAAGACCCACCATTGTTATGCATTACACTACCGAGGTATGTGAAACTTTTGGTGACCGACATTCTCACCACATGCATGAATAGACTGAACTGTATCATCCAGTAAGCCTTGAAATGACTGGACCTTGGTTTTGGTGCAGGAGCAGAGTATAAATTTTTATTCATAGGGCCCTGCTCTACTCCAGCTCCTCTGAAACAGCCTTGCCTGGGTACACGCATTTTTTTAAATTTGGCTAATTCATATTTTAAGCTACTTTGGATAAGGTCTCCCCCAATTAGTCTGATTTATGGAGAGTTTACTGTAAATAATTTTATATGGGGCAAAAGAGAAAATCTACAATTCACTAGATATTGATATTTTTTCAATCGGAAAAACTGTCTTCTTAATTCAGATTGCAACTTCAATCTTGATTCAGAGTTACCTGGGTCTACAGAAAACACCCAAGTGTCCATTTGCCAAGTTTATAACTGGTGGACTTTTTTTTTTTACCTGAAAAGGTAGTCTTCCAGCATACTTGGCTTGTAGTCTTCATTAAAATGCTGTTATCTCTATGAAAATGTTTATTACATGTATTGAAAAAAAATATTAAATGATTGTATGTTAAATAATGTCTGCTTGGTTAGTCAATTTTTATCATTGTTCTAGACCACTTAAGGGACATTCCTTTTTTATGGTGATGGTGCAGAGTTTATATTAAAAGTTTGTAATTAATTTTGTTTTTGCATCCTCAAACTAGTATGAAAGATGATACGTGTGAACAGGGACTTTAGATTCAAGTAATTTTAACCTGTATGCATGTTGCAAAATTATGTGATTAAGACTGGTCATTTAAAAAAGTTAAACTATCATCTTAGCACCTGGCAGCAAAAACTATAAATATGATGTTAAACTACTATTAATATATAAATAGAAGGTTGGAGCTAAGATTCAGAACCGTAAATCTGAAGAATGGTTGAGATAATTTTTAGAGCAAAATATCAACTTCTTTCAGTGAGGAGGGTATTAGGGGTGGGTGTTACTTAAGGTTGACCATTTAGCTACTATGCCTGGTGTGTATAAGATGTGCCAGGCATCATAGGCCATATGGCACTGGTCAGACAGAGGTAAACAGTAAGGTGTAGGAAAAGATGCTGATATATTGAAAACTCACAGTAATGTTTGGAAAAATGATACAGTATTAGGGGGAAGAAATTTGTAGGTTATATGATATCCAAACAAATTGAGAGTATGGATTCATCAGTCAGAGGAAGTGTTACTCTCTAAGGAAGTGTAGGGATTCTGCAGTATGTGATAATTTAGGGTATGGAGGAGTGAGTGAGTTGTGTGTCCAAAAGGTCACATGGCAGATAGAGGCGAGGTAAAGGGAAAAGATATGTGGTGGTGTATGGAAAGATGACACAGTACTAAGAAGAGATGATCAGATAGTTAAATCGGAAGGCTTTGAAGGAAGGTAATTTGGGATAGGTATGGGTGGTTGGGTAAAGGAAGTTTCTTGTTGGCATAGAATCTGAGGTTCATAATTATCTTAAAACTTAACTGCCTGTAAATGCATTAATAATTTCTGAGAGGAACAAGTAGGACAATATTCACATAAAATGAGTCAACTTCATAAATTGAACTTTGTTCATTATAAATTTTTATTCATATACAATAAAAAAAGTGAATTAACAACTGAATGATAGCTTTTTTTGTAGTACTGAGGACAAAAAGGCAGCGTGAAAAAGTGTATTTCCTATCTATCCTAGGAATTTAATGTGCTAGAAATAACACTGTATTCAATAAAATATAGTGACAAGCAAAATCAAATGCATTTGGAGATCTTGTCTGCCTCACAACAGAGCAAAAGAGAATACAACATTGACAAATATGATAAAGTACACTTAATCCTTGTACTTTGCATATTTGTGTAGTTTGTAATTCTCCTAGCTTGTAAGCTCTAGAAAATGTAAAATAATGAGCATTTTAAAAATACTTTATAACTTCAAATTCAACTTAATTTTTGAGAAAACGATTGTTGCTCAGTGATAATGCAGAGTACATAGTATATGAGGCAGAGGCATGACTTAAAGGTGATGATAGTCCTAACTCACAGGTATATGATTTAGGCATTCAGACTTTGTCACAACTGCTAGTTGCTGTATCTGCACACGTCAGAAACAGCTGTTTTGGCATAAATGCTAAAGCAGAGTGCTGCACTGATCATGATCAGCCTGATCCAGTTAGTACAGCTTTTATTAAGTCTTAACTAGTATATGTGCCCTTCTTCACTCATGCTTGGCATGGTGCTTGGGCCTTGTTCACAGTGCAAGATTAGCTATTTCTGGCAGATTTGCAGAAATGGTCAGCATATGGCCAAGAGGGCACTTCCATTTTTTGTTTTCAATTGCCAGTTGACAGGGGACCGATGTCATATGTTGGAGGGATGTAAAACACATGGCAAGCACCATTCATTATATGAATGAACAATAAACTCAGCTATTAAGTGTTTATGACAAAGAGCCACTTCAATATGGCCACAATATGGCTAGCAAACACTATTACAGTTGCCGGGCGTGGTTGGTTAAAATGCTTCTCTCACTCAGTTCCCATGGATTTCTGACCCTCTGACCTTGTCCATTAACTCCGAAATCCATTAAAAACAGGTGCATTGTCCCAAGGGTTTACTGTGTATATATATATATATATATATATATATATATATATATATATATATATATATATATATATATATATATATATATATATATATATATATATATATATATATATATATATATATATATATATATATATATATATATATATATATATATATATATATATATATATATATATATATATATATATATATATAAGTTGGCTTTTTGGTGATTTTGGTACTGGCAAGGCACTTTATACGTAAAATGAGGCTTCATCTACACCAGTGCACAATGCACAGTGCAGCCACAGTGGTCAAAGATTGACTATCCTTTCAATATATCCTATTGAATGCTTTGTATTTTGCAATGTTGTGCTTTATGAGGAAAATTGTTCCCTGTATTTTCACACAGCATGAGGATGAACTGAACAGTGGAGAGATTCCCATGAAAGAGAATTCAGATAATTTTCAAATGCTAGATATTTACTTGTTACCTCTCTGCAGTGGTGGGCACCGCTAACCAAAAAATTAGTTTCGCTAACTGGTAATCCACTAACTAAAAAGTTAGCTTCGCTTATGCTAAACCACTAAACTGATAAAGAAATTAGTGGAAGCTAACGCTAATCGCTAACCGCTAACTTTTTTACTATTATGCCTTATATACAAACTTTCAATAGCAGTGCAGAAATGGAAGATGCATTACTCTAAAATACCAAAAAATTCCCTAATAATTGTTCAATTACCCTCCTCTTAACCCTTTCCTTGGCAATCCTGTGTTGTGAGCATTAGTGTTGAAACACTCTCATACAGGGGAGATTCGAGTGTGGGTGGAGGTTGCAGCGAGCGTTTAGCACCACCAGCAAATACACCTAACGCCTGCTGCAAGCGTTTAGCAATGAAAGGGTTAAGGTATAATTTACCCAAAAGAGGAAGCCCTGGAATTATTGCGCCATGTAGCTCATCTGGTGCTGTCTGCCCACAATGGACAAGAACAAATCTGTATGAATTTTTTAGTGTACTTAAAGTTAACGGAGGAGGAACTACATTTAGCGGAAGCTAATCTGCTAATTTTTTCCAAAGTTAGTGAAAATGCTAAACAGCCAACGAAAAAGTTAGCAGTTAGCGGATTAGCGGAATCGTGCCCACCACTGCCTCTCTGTTAACGTCACATATGATGAATACTATCAAAGAGTACTATAAAACAAGAGTTATCACTCTTCATGGTTTAGTACCAAAAGTGCTGTGTATACTTGTATTAAATAAGTTACTGGATAAATTTTCACTAGATAAAAGTTGAAAGGAACTGACTCAAGCATCAATCTACACTGTAAAAGAGTTTCAGTTTAATCTTCAATCTGAATGATATATGCAAGTTTTCTTAAAAGAAAATTACTTAATTCATGGTTTCATTCAGTGGTGAAAATGTTATCACAAAAGTAATAGATCAGAACAACTACTCCATGAAGTTGGGAATGAATGAGGCAAGCAATTAATTAGTAGACCAAGAAAATCTCTTGAGGCCCATTCTGTATATAATTAGGTCTGCATAAGCTTTGAAGCACAACAAAACCTTATACCCTTATTCTCTAGAGGCACATTCTTTTGAATGAAACTATGACTAAGCATCCAATTTTATGGACTCCATTCCTGAGATCAACCTATGGCTGCTGCTTGATTGGTCAGAATAAATAACATAAAAACCCATATACATATAAATATATATATATATATATATATATATATATATATATATATATATATATATATATATATATATATATATATATATATATATATATATATATATTCATCATGGAGTTATCTGAGTAACATTCTGTGGGATGGGTTCCTTTTTCCAGCCCCCTGCTCCATCCAAGGAGAGCAGGGTGCTGTGATATTTTTTAAGTGAGTGTCTGTGGCCCACACTGACCAAAGTGATGCAACGCTCTTGACATGCAGTGTAAAGTTGTTCTTCAACATCTAAGCTTAAAGCACTTGTGGCTTCATCCAAGAGAGCAAACTGGGGTCGATGGTAGAGGACTCGCAAAAAACACACTCGCTGCATTTCCCCAGGTGACAGTGCATCATTCCTATTACACAGTAGAGTAATGAATTAATCTTTGGGCCTAGCTCTTTCTTATAAGAATATTACAATATGATAGTATCCATATATCTTCATGTAACTATAATACTGCAGTGAACTACATCTTGCCATACATGATGATTGGCTATATTTGTACCATAGCAAATTTATATAGCTTAAGCTGTAATGACTACTCAGCATAAATGAATGAGAAGAAAGTAGGACCTTACCAATTCCAGTTGGGATCACTATACAGGTCCCCAGTCCTGGCAAGGAGTCCTTGTAAGTGAACTGAGTTTAACAATTCCATGATCTCATCACAAGACTCTCTGCTCAGGGGATTGTGTGGGTCCAACCTCAGGGGGTAGATTACCTGATGAACAATAAATTAAGTGGTCCTGAGGGCATTCACAAGTTTGGAATGATTTCTACCAATGCAGGTCAAAAAGCAAAATCATTAGCACTGGGAGTTTTGGCACTCTGACTTACAGATGTTAGATTTTAACATCATAACCTTTCTCCCACACTGAGCACATTGAAGTAGCCTTATAGGTTGGTGATAATAAAGTTTGGGGTATATGCTAAGCTGTGTGTGGCTTCACTGCTCATCTCCACCTCACTGGCCCAGAGCCTGTGGTGGGTAAGAAACTACTGCTGACACAGGGCAAGTATAACATCTGGCTTCATAGTTTACTTTCTCCATGCTTCTCCAGGTATCCATTTATCAACCAGCCCAAAAAGAATGATGAACAGCTGGGTGAGCTGGCCAATGACTATCCTGGGCCAAGATAGAATCTGGACCTACAGAGTCATGGCTAGGAATGCTAACCGCTACACCAACTACAAGATAGAGGCACCAATATAGAACCAGAAAAATGAACACCATAGAGTTCAGCATGCTCACTAAGGGCAAATTCTCTTACTTTCAAAACCAAATTATATGCTACTACATGTAAACTAAACTATAATCAAGCTGCTCCCTATCATGCCTCCATGGTGCAATGGCTAGCGTGCCTAAGTACGAATCTACGGGCCCGGGTCCAAGGCAGTCGGTGGGCAGCTCACCCAGTTGTTCATCCTTTCTTTTGGGCTGATCAATAAATAGGTATCTGGGGAAACCTAGGGAAGGTAAACTGTGGTAACTTGGATATCACACCAACCCTGTGTCCTGGGATAATGTGTTTTACCCACCACAGGCTCAAGGACCAATGCGACAGAGATTAGCACCCCAGCCATGAGCAGCTATGGTGGATGGCCCTAACTCTGCTTTTAACCTGTTCTTATCTGGGGAAGGGACCAGCAATCTTAAGTCTGACCCCACTTTTGGTGAGTATCTTAAAAGGTTTCTTGATAACTCCTCCAGTTTCCTCTTTATTAGCATCTAAAAATGCTTGCCTGATCTCTTGGCTGGTTTGTATGTGTTTGGTGTTAATATATATATATATATATATATATATATATATATATATATATATATATATATATATATATATATATATATATATATATATATATATATATATATATATATATATATATATATATATATATATATATATATATATATATATATATATATATATATATATATATATATATATATATATATATATATATATATATATATATATATATATATATATATATATATATATATATATATATATATATATATATATATATATATATATATATATATATATATATATATATATATATATATATATATATATATATATATATATATATATATATATATATATATATATATATATATATATATATATATATATATATATATTTTTTTTACAAAGGAGACAGCTCAAGGCACAAAAAGTAAACATTAATAAAAAAGCCCGCTACTCGCTGCTCCTAAAAGAATCCAAAGAGGTGGCGAAAGATAACTCAGTTTAGGGAGGAGAGGTGTCCTGATACCTCCTCTTGAAAGAGTTCAAGTCGTAGGCAGGTGGAAATACAGATGAAGGAAGATTGTTCCAGAGTTTACCAGCGTGAGGAAGTAAAGAGTGAAGATGCAGGTTACTCCTGCATATGCGATTTGGACAGTATAGGGATGAGCTTGAGTAGAAAGTCGAGTGCAGCGGGGCCAAGGGAGGGGGGAAGGCATGCAGTTAGCAAGTTCAGAAGAGCAGTCAGTGTGAAAATATCGATAAATGATAGAAAGACAGGCAACATTAAGGGAATTTAAGAGGTAGAAGACTATCAGTATGAGGAGGAGAGCTGATGAGACGAAGAGCCTTTGCCTCACTCTGTCCAGAAGAGCTGTGTGAGTGAGCCCCCACACGTGAGATGCAAACTCCATACGAGGGAGGACAAGGCCATTATATATGGATAGAAACTGAGCATGGAAGAAGAATTGGCGGTGACGATACAGAATGCCGAACCTCGAGGAAGCTGATTTAGCGAGAGAAAAGATGTGAAGTTTCTAGTTCAGATTTTAAGTTAAGGATAGACTGAGGATGTTTAGTGTAGAAGAAGGTGACAGCTGAGTGTTGTCAAAGAATAGGGATAGTTGTTTGGAAGATTGTGTCGAGTGGATGGGTGGAGAAACTGTGTTTTTGAGGCGTTGAAGGACACCAGGTTCTTCTTGCCCCAATCGGAAATAATAGTAAGGTCTGAGGCTGTTGCGTTCTGCAGCCTCCAGCCTTGAGTCGTTAAGTTCCTGAAGGGTCTTCTATTAAAAGAAGTTGAATAATGCAGAGTGGAATCATCGAGGAATGGATAGGACAGTTCGTTTTGGAAAGAAGATCATCAATGAACAACAGAAAAGAGTGGGAGATAGGACAGAACCCTGTGGGACACCACTGTTAATAGATTTAGGGGAAGAACAGTGACCGTCTACCACGGCAGAAATAGAACGGTCAGAAAGGAAACTGGAGATAAAGGTACAGAGAGAAGGATAGAAACCGTAGGAGGGTAGTTTAGAAAGAAAAGATTTGTGCCAGACCCTATCAAAAGCTTTTGATATGTCCAGCGCAATAGCAAAAGTTTCACCGAAACGGCTAAGAGAGGATGACCAAGAGTCAGTTAAGAATTAGGAGATCACCAGTAGAACGCCTTGCGGAACCCATACTGGCGATCAGATAGAAGGTCAGAAGTGGAAAGGTGCTTTTGAATCTTACGGTTAAGGATTGATTCAAATGCTTTAGATAGACTAGAAAGTAAAGCAATAGGACGGTAGTTTGAGGATTGGAGCGGTCACCTTCTTAGGTACAGGCTGTGAAGGCATACTTCCAGCAAGAAGGAAAGGTAGATGTTGACAGGCAGAGGCGAAAGAGTTTGACCAGGCAGGGTGACAGCACGGAGGCACAGTTTTTAAGGACAATAGGAGGCACTCCATCAGGTCCATAAGCCTTCTGAGGATTGAGGCCAGAGAGGGCATAGAAAACATCATTTTGAAGAATCTTTATAACAGGCATAAAGGAGTCAGAGGGGGGATGAGTAGGAGGAATATGCCCAGAATCGTCCAGAGTGGAGTTTTTAGAAAAAGTTTGAGAGAAGAGTTCAGAGATAGATGAGACGGCAGTGTTGCCGTCAGGACTGAGGAGTGGAGGGAAAGATGAAGAAGTGAAGTTGGAGGAGATGTTTTTGGCTAGATGCCAGAAGTCACGGGAAGAGTTAGAGAAAGCAAGGTTTTGACATTTTCTATTAATGAAAGAATTTTTGGTTAGTCGGAGAATAGATTTGGCACGATTTCGGGCAGAAATGTAAAGTTCATAATTAGCATATATATATATATATATATATATATATATATATATATATATATATATATATATATATATATATATATATATATATATATATATATATATATATATATATATATATATATATATATATATATATATATATATATATATATATATATATATATATATATATATATATATATATATATATATATATATATATATATATATATATATATATATATATATATATATATATATATATATATATATATATATATATATATATATATATATATATATATATATATATATATATATATATATATATATATATATATATATATATATATATATATATATATATATATATATATATATATATTTATATAAAAGTTATGACGGTACATGCATGAAACTTCAGATAGTACTACAAATGAAAGATCAGTGCAAGAAATTTGGGTGCTTGAATATACAGTCCAACTTGAGAACTCAAACACTCCAAAACTCAAATAACTTGAAATTCAAACACTTTTTTTGAGAAAATTTTGCCCCAGAACTTGAACTTTTCTTGCAACTTGGAATGCAGCCAATGATGCCCGCTTTGAATGTGTGTTTTCGCTGGAAGAAAATTTTCTAGTAAATTTGGAACAATTTTATTTATTGAAAAAATGTAAAAATAACTATTCTAGTGCATTTGTGACATTATTAAAGTACTATTTATTTAGATATTTGAGTGTTATGATAATGTTCAAATTCAAAGAAACCAGAACATGTTCACATGATATCTGTTCAGGTATGCACTGTGCGTCTCTTTGTTTACCATTCTCTTTGTTATTTACCCTTCTCCTCACCCCCTTCTGCCTCTTCAGCTCCCATTTGGGCCATCAGCACTCCTCATTAAGGTAAATGCAGTTATAAATACTTTAATTTTATAGCATTCATATTTACTCTTTGACTGTGTTTATCTATTATTTTTCATAATATCATGCATTTATTATTATTGTTATTATTATTATTATTATTGTGTTTTTTCCAGCCTAAATTATTAATTTTGGGAGTTGACATGGGTGTTTAGGGGGGCCTGGGAACAGAATAATTCACTTTCCATTATTTCTTAC
The DNA here is from genome assembly GCF_024679095.1 of Eriocheir sinensis. Taxonomy (NCBI): domain Eukaryota; kingdom Metazoa; phylum Arthropoda; class Malacostraca; order Decapoda; family Varunidae; genus Eriocheir; species Eriocheir sinensis. The sequence goes on along the minus strand of NC_066523.1, from coordinate 20,310,746 downwards.
AAGAAAAATTGCTTTGGAACTCAAACATTTCAGAACTTGAACAGCCTCCAGGAACAAATTAAGTTCAACTTCTGAGGTTTGACTGTAATTGTAAAATACTCAAAGTAAGGTAGGTAAATTACTCACCTGCTCCAGTAATGAGCCATTGGTGAGTAGAGGCTTTTGAGCCAGGAAGAGAACCATCTTGGGCCCCGGTGGGAAGTCATGGGCTACTGTTCCTCGTGTTGCCGGCCACAGCCCTCGGAGTACCCTTAACAGGCTGGATTTACCAGAAGAGCTGGGACCCATGATAAGAAGGTTTTCCCCCTTCATCACATCCAAATGCAAATCTGAGATGACAGTGAAACTTCAAACTAGTATAAAAATTCTGAACTATATATCCCATGAGGCATTCTCTTTCTCAAAGTGGTAGTGTTCAGTACATGGTCTTCTTTAGTCAAAACATTTATGTGCCTGAATTCTCAACTATGAAGTGCAAAACCACCTTTTACACTTCACCCTTCTTTGATACTTACCAGTCACTAGAGGCTTATCAGAGCCTGGTGGGCAGATGTCAACTTCACGTAGAATGAAGGCAACACCAAGGGATGTTTGATCCCCTTCAATGGCAGCAACTTCACTTTCATTATCGGCAGATGCTTCCAACAGATGTTTGCTGTTCCAATATTACATAACTGTTACCATAATGATTTTCCTTTACCTAAAATAAAGCGGCACTGATCTATGCTTAGACTAAGCTAATCTGAGCATGATAAAATTAAAGAAACAGCACAAACATAAAAGGCAAAAGTAACAGCAGTAGAAATGTAAGCTGGCTCCTCCTATGTATACTTCTTAATCTCTCATAACTGCTCCATATAAAATCTCAGAATTTCAAAGTTTTGAGTTTTAAATCCTTGAGAGCTGTGTGACTTTCTAGGTGTTAAAAACAATATGATGCAAAAGGAAAACTAAAGCAGTGGACAAAAGATTTTGAGTGAAAATAACATAAATGCTGAGGGAAGTGGCTAGTCAACTGACTTATCACAGACAGAGAAGGGCATCTGTTTAGCTTTCACAGATACCCTATTATTGACTAGCCCAAAACAGAGGAAGTACAGCTGAGTGGGGTGTGCGCTGACTACCCAGACCTGGAATGAACCCATGTCCGTGGCTTTGTAGATAAGCGTGCTAACTACCATGAAGGGCTATTGCACAATACCCCTTTACTAATGGGAAAATCTGATGTATGACCAACATTATAGTTTAGTGTAGTACCTCACCTTGCTTCAGTACTGGAGGAGTCACTGCCTGGGTGGCAGCGCATAGTGTGGATGATATTTGTAAAGGAGGAGCATGCCTGTGAAGAACCAGAACCAAATCCTACTTACTTTCCTTCTGTGAATGGTGCATCACGATGCCGTGGTATTTATACAAAAACTTTGTTATTATCCTAAAAATGAAACAATCTTAACACTATATGACCTTATTAGATTATCCAATTATTTAATTAAATTCATTTAAAGGTAGTAAATAGTTGACATATGAGAGGAAGCGAGAGGTCTTGAGAGTGTGTGGCAGAGCTGTGGGGCGGGGCGGGGCTGACCCACATCGGCCGACACCCCACCAGCCAGTTTCAAATGGAAATACTATAAAGTCTATTCTTTAAGATATTCCAGTTCAAAAATACAGCTTGTAGCCATCAAGAGGCTAACCTGTAGGCTGGAGGTGTCCCAGTCAGTCTGCAATTGGAGCAGATGCTCAGCCAGCTGAGCTACACGATGGGTCACACCAGACAGCAGCACCACCTGACTACTTAGGTCCAGCAGCGAGGTAAGACTGAACACCAGGTACATACACACAAACGAGTACTGAAATATCGCCAATGATCTTGGTTTAATCTACTTGGCAAGTGTGGTCACAACAATTTCAAATTCATTACATAGTCTTATTACACAAAGTTTACTGTCTCAGTGACAAAGAAAGGTTAAAAATATAATGACCAGGTGACTTTTAATACTTACAGCACTGACAATAGGGGAGAGATCTTCATCTGGGCTAAATTTGCCACCAAAAATTGGGATTGCAATTGCCAGGTAGGCCACTATTGACCCCAGATAGTCAAAAAAGTGCTGTACCAGATTCAGAAGTATCTGCAATCAATGATATTTCTAATTAATACTGTTTCACTGTCATCATTAATGTTATAAGTGCCTTTTATTTCTCCTGTGCTGTTTTTTATTCTGCATAGACAAGGCTGTAGTTAGTGGTGAGGAACACTTAAGAGAATCATTTATAGCATTTGACCCTTACATTTTTCAGAAGCAATGAATTTTCAGAAGCAATGAATAATTTATCTTAAAACATGGGACATTAGAAGCCTGACTTATGTTAAAATACAGATATTTAAGGTAAGATAAGTATTCACCTTTCTATCAAACAAGTTTTGCTGTGCAGATATCAGCTTATCCAAAGAATTATTGGTCTTGAAGGATTCCACTGCACCAGACACCTGGAAGGCAATGGATTCAGCATCTACGCGAACCTGCATGTGCTTGAACCTGAGGTGAAAGAATCAGGCTGGCTTCAAAACATTCACTGTGCAAAACATTAAATATCTGCTTCCATTAACAAATAGTTATCGCATTGTAAACAAAAGGGTGATATCATTAGATGAATCAAAAGAGGCTGATAAAACATTCGTGGAGATACATGAATGGAATAAAGAATGGGAAATGAAATTTAATGAAAAGAAATGTCACACAATGAAAATGGGAAAAAAGGAAAAATAGACCAATTGGAGTGTATAGGATGGGAGGGATAATCATCGACACAGTGAGTGAAGAAAAACTCTTAGGAATCATAATGCAAGATACACTGACACCTGAGAAGCACATAAATAAGATATTCAGAGAAACATATATGTAGTTTGCTGCAAAATAATAGTGTGGCATTTCACTACTTGGATGGGGACATGATGAAGAAAATTATAACCACACAGATTAGACCAAGGTTAGAGTATGCAGCGATTGCTTGGTCTCCACACAGGAAAAAGGATATAAGGAAACTCGAAAGGATCCAAAGGATTGAAACTAAGATGGTACTAGAACTATCAAACCTGTCATACAAAACTAGATTGGAGAAACTGGGCCAACCAACACTCGAAGAAAGAAGAGAAAGAGGAGACTTGATAGCGTTATACAGGATAGAAATGATCTGATCAAGACAGAAGGGGGGAGGCAACTAAGAGGACACAGCAAGAAACTGAGAAAGCGGACTTGTTTGAAAGACATAAAGAAATATAGTTTTCCTCGCAGGAGTGTGGATACATGGAAAGGACTAAGCAAAGACATTTTTGAAATGGGCAGTGTCGATAAATTGAAGGAAAAGTTGGACAAATATAGATTGGGAGACAGGACTGTCCGAGCTTAAGCTCAGGCCTGGTATACTACAAATAGGTGAACACACACACACACACACACACACACACACACACATACACACACACACACACACACACACTTACTCACCTGAAGTTGCCCTCACACTTCTCTTGATTCATGACATACTTGACAATGGGAGACATGACTATCTTGTTGGCAATGGTAGCCACCAGGAAGAAGCCATACACACAAAGGGTGCCCATCCAGCCTGTCCTGTGTTACAAATAAGCCAATGTAGTATAATGAGGGTTTCTGAACTTTACTGGAAACTGCATATAAGGTTTTTAATAGCATGACAGTACTGTCTATAATGTAAGATCTTGATAATTTCACAATACTATGCCTCATTTTTTTCAAGAATTTCCAAATTCATAATGAAAGAGGAATGTGACATTTTATACTCTCTCACTATTGCCAATGCCTTTATCATATACATAGAAAGGGAAACCAACTCAACTCATTCAGTAACAAAAGCTTTATTCATTTTTGGTTATCTCTATATATTTTACAGAATTGACCTGTGTAATTGTATACTACTCTAATAACTCATATTAGTATTAGATTTCCTTCTATAAATCAGAATAGTTGGTCAATGGATAATTTTCTTTCCTTCCAACCAAATATCACTAAATAAAGGTCTAGGTTGGACATTACCGTGGATGATATATGAATTTTGTATCTTAAAATTACCAAATTTTTTTATTAATAATACTCCAAGTGTTTTCACTGGGAGTGACTAGGATGGATAAGAATAGGAATGAGTATATTAGGAGGGCAGTCCAGGTTAGACAGTTTGCTGACAAATTGAGAAAGTTGAGATTGAAATGGGTGAGACATGCTCATAGGAAAGCTATCGAGTACAATGGGTAAAGGATGTTGTAGACAGGGCTGCCAGGCAAGAGGAAAAGAGGTTTAGGGATGCAGTGAGGGAGAAGGGGGGACATGCAGGCAGGTGGCATGACAGGAAGATGTAGTGGACAAGATGAGGTAGGAATGAATGATCTGCTGTAGTGACCCCTAATAGGAACAGGTAAAAACAACAACTCTAGGTAGTAATATTACTGTATTTAATAGTATAGAAGCACACAGGTATATAAGATACACCTCTGATTTTGGCAAATCTTTTTATGAAAGTCTGAAATTTGAAGCTCACTCCACAATCAATGCAGCAGAGCCACATTCACCAGTATATATCACCAGAAACATGCAGTAAAAGACTATCAACTGCTAGGAACAGCTTTAGCTGTAAAAATGAAGGATATCCTCCTTTATTTCTTTATAAGCTTCTCCCCAAAATCTGTGAGTTATATCCATGAATGTGAAGGCCCACCTGTACTATAGCATAAATTACTACTTGATTTAAACTAAGGAGACACTCACTTCTGCATCAGTTTTCAATGAGGATGTCATTAGAGCAATGGTTAGCTGACGAGAATTTATTTAGTCTGTATTAAAAATTTTGTGGTCCTAAACTGGAGTTTTTAACCTCTGGAAAAGAAACTGTGGGATATTGTAGCAGCTGAGCTCAACCATTTCATCCAAAATCATGTGTCGAGTGTTGATTTAGGAATTTTTCTCTGACTGTTTCCATAAACTAGAATAACAATAAAGCTCACCCTCCATATGTTTTGTAGGTGTAGTAACCAATCTGGAAGGGTGCTATGATGACCTTAGTGGTGATGGTGGCCAGGGTGAGGCACAGCCTGTCCACGTCCTGGGTCATGCGCTGGTCTCTGAAAGAAACCTCCCTCAACTTGTGCACTACCAACATCATATCAGTTACAAATGAATAACTTCAAACTCTCTGATGCATAGTAACTGCATTCTACACTGTAATGTGATAAAAACAATAAAAGGATGTAAGTGGGGCTTATATTTATGTGTTCATTTCCACACCATAACATCTATAACCTAGAATTAACAAAAAAAAAATAAAGACAGCTATTTTTTCATGTGGCATTCAATTTCACAGAAAACACAACCTTGTCTAAAAATAAGAAAAAGGAGCTCATTTCTTTTTCTCTTCTCATTTTGTTTTATAAATGCCCACACACACAGTCTTGTCAATGTGTTTTACAGATGACAAATGATCATGGACAAACACCTCAAAGTTCTACTTCTCCATCACTTTTGTGATAATTTTGTTTTCTATTGTGTGTTAGGAATTAGGTCAGTTAACCAGGGGATTTGACAAATTAACTATTTCCCTTATGGAACTAGTCTCGGGCCGAGAGTTCAAGCCAACTATGAGTATTGTCTGAGCTCAAATAAGCCTTGGATGGTACTTAAATACTTCGCTCATTGGCTCCCAGACCAAGACAGATTCACCTTATTCACTGCCTGAAGACTAAACACATTTACCATGAAAGGAATAACAATAGTTCAGTGTTTCCTTTCATGAAATAATAAATAATTGCCCTTGCGGAATTATAATTAAAGAGCAAGGATAATTTAACCGATTTAATGTGAGTTGGGGAGGAACCGTACATGTGGACGAAATGTACAGATGCTCACATGGCCACAATTATGAGTTGTTTACTACACTACTGAAGCAGTGCATGTGTGTATTTACCTAGTTTACCTAGTTGTAATTTTACAGGGCTTATGATCGTGTGGTCCGTTCACAACCCTGTACACCACTATCAGGTCCTCTCTTTCTCTTCTTCTCTCTAGGGTTGTGAGCTCCATGCAATTGAGTCTCTCCTCATAAGTCCAATCTCTAAGTTCCAGTACCATCTTGGTTGCCACTCTCTGCACTCTTTCCAGTTTCCTTATGTTCTTCTTTTCGTGAGGAGACCAGACCACTGCTGCATACTCCAACCTTGGCCTTATCATTGTAACTATTATTTTCTTCATCATCTCCTCATCCAAGTACACAAATGCCATCCTTGTGTTCCTCAGCAAATTCAGAGTTTGTTCCATTATCCTGTTGATGTGTTTGTCCGGTGATATGTTCTCCGAGACAGTCACTCCCAAATCTTTTTCCTCCATTCCTCTGCATATTATCTCACTTCCCATCTTATAATCATATTCACATCTTTTACCACTCCTACCAAACTCCATTTTTTTACATTTCCCAAGGTTGAACTCCATCTGCCATGTACCACTCCACTCCCATATTCTATCCAGGTCCCTCTGCAATGCCTCACAGTCCTTCACATTATTCATTCTTCTCAATAGTTTTGCATCATCTGCAAACAAACTCGCATAGCTGGACACTCCGTCCACCATATCATTTATATAAACAGCAAACATTATTGGTGCCAACACCGAACCTTGCGGGACTCCACTCATCACAGGGCACCAGTTGGAAACCCTGTCCCTGATTATCATCCTCATTTCTCTGTTAGTCAGGAAGCCCTCCAGCTACTTAATCAGTCAATCACCCACTCCACCCCTATTTTTAATTTTCCAAATTAGTCTTCTGTGCAGTACTTTGTCGAATGCCTTTTTCAAATCCAGGTACACTCCATCTGCCCAGCCTTCTTTCTTTTGTATTAAATCTGTCACCCTTGAGTAATAACAAAACAAGTTGGTGACGCAAGATCTCCCTCTCCTGAATCCAAAATGGCAATCCGAGATAATTTTCTCACTTTCTAAGAAATCCGACCACCTGTTTTTAACCAGTCTCTCACATATCTTCGCAACCACACTAGTGAGTGATACCGTGTGTGTGTGTGTGTGTGTGTGTGTGTATTTACCATGTACCATGCCAACTTTCTATTAGACAAATATCAAACCAGTTCATGTAAACTTACGGGTTGTCGATACTGCCAGGCAGTATGTTGATGGAGTAATAGTTTATGCCCGAGAAGTAGAGTCGGTGTAATGCACGACAAAGAAGCTGCCGCCATGTAATGTAGAGGATGCTGTCCACGTACTTCTTCACACTGATGACCTGAAAATAAGTGAAATTTAACCAAATATTTTACATCACAGTACATTACACAAGGTATCATATGTATGTGGCCATGGAAACTGTTAAATGGCATGAAATGCATTTCAAATAGTATTCATTGATCAGAGCTGGGACTACCGATTGACATTTGGGATCGGTACTACCGGCGGTAGATTACTGCTACCGATACCGATCATTCGGTATTTTGAAGAAACTACCGAATACCGCTACCGATCGCATGATTGGCAGTCAATCGGTATCGGTAGATTGAAAAAGCGAGCGCGGGACTTTTTTGTTAAGACTTAAGAGAAGACGACCCCGGCAAAATGAAACGGACAAGTTTCAACACGTTCGAGCGCATCTATGGGAAGCAGTTAGCAGGAAATTCCAGGTATTACTTTGACGTCATCACGCTTAGCCAATCACCGGCCGTTCTGGGCGTTCTCAGCCAATCAGAGGCAGCCACGACCTAGCAGATTCTCGCTCCCGCCAAAAGTTTTGGCGGGAGCCCCACTCTTGTTTGGCCTGCCGACGCGAGTAGCCTACACCTACGCTCTAGCTCCTACGCTCTCGACAACGTGCTCAGCCTCATCGCCTAGTGTTTTAAGTGGCAGTGTTTTTAAGTCCACCCGCCGCGGCAGCAGCACTTAATCGTTTTGTGCTTTTAACTTTTCAAGTGATTTTCCTTTTTTAAACTTTATTTTACATTAAAAAAGTTTTTTAATCTACCGATACCGAATCTATACCGATCGGTAGATTTCTGAAAAATCTACCGATCTACCGATACCGATTGGACGCGGCTCGCTACCGACTACCGATACCGGTGGTAGATTTTTTCTACAGAATCCCAGCTCTGTCATTGATGAATCTAAAGAAACTAACTTTAATTCATGGCCAGCATTAATGTATTTACCAAGCCATCCATTCTGACAAGAAAGTGACATGAAGGCACAAAAGTGGTGTTAAATAAAATCAATCCAATGGACCATATTGGGGAGGCGGTGGCTGAATGGATGGCGTTACAGCGCCGCGTTCAGGACGACATGAGTTCCATCCCCGCCGGTGCAACCAAGCTGGGATTTTTCAGCCGCCGCCGAGTGGCTTAAAACTACCCACATGCTGTCCAGAAGACCACCTATCAACCCAGACTTTAGATTCTAGGATTAAAGATGAGCTCCGGGAGGGCAGCATGAGCCAATGCAAGATGGTGCCATTATAAACACTGGCCTGCGCCACAATGGGCTGGGCCATACCATCAGGCCCCTCCAAAAACAAGCCTACTGGCACCACAGGCGAAGATGTAATAAAAAAAAATAATAAATAAATAAATAAATAAAAAAGTAACAATAAAAATAATAAAAAATAAAAAATATAAATAAAACATTGACTTATTCACCAGGAATTTCAAGTCCCCTTAGAAAAAGTTCTTAAACCCTTGAAGCAGAGCTGCATCAATTAATGTTATCAATGCCTTGTTTGTTTGACACGAGCTGAATAAAAAAGGAAGCATAATAAACTTTCCCACAGAGAAGACAGAGAAGTGCAAAATATACATATTCAGATGATATTCTGGCATTTAAAACTGAGCTCTTCAATCTTCCACGACAAATTTCCAAGTGAGCACATTAAAATCCCCATTTTTATTGGATATGCTCTCATATCCAATAAAAATGTCATACCTATTACGACACTTTATTCTTGGTAACACAAGGTAGTATGTCAAGAAAGAGATTTACATAGAAATTCAGACCACACAGACCCTACGGTCCAAACTAGTTGATCATATGGTCATATGGTGGGAAAACAGAGCATTTCATGATCTGTAATTCTATGTACAGTAAACCTTCTACAACTCAAGAGTAATCTGGAATAGCTAAAAATCCACAGTTCAAAAAACTTTTGTGTACCCGCCACCCCTCCGCACCCTAAGAACTCACTAAATTATACTGTACTCAGGAAAAGCTGAGTGACATTTAAGACTTGATGCTGACATCATGATGCACTAACACAAGGCTAAAGGGGCAACAAAGCAAAAAAAACACAAGGTGTACAAATGAGCACTGCACAGAGATGCCTAAGGCAGCTCATGAGAGGCAGACAGCCTTTGTTTTGAAATGACAGTTTGGACCAAATTTCTCGCTATAAAACCAGATCTTCGTCTGATTTACAACATCCATCTGGATGCTGTCCATACATGCACCATATATTTTGGGTTTTGGTTCAACTTACAAATGTGTCCTGAGCTCTGAAAGAGTCCAATTTATTCAATATCTGCTATATAAAGATCCGAATTATAAAGGGTTTATGTTGGCTTATGAAAGATAGTCAGCATAATCATATAAAAAATCTTTTAGGTGAGGTAAGTCTTAGTCCACATGGTTTCATGGTGAAATCAGGAAAGAATGCCATGGCTACTAGGCAACTCATTGTTACTGTAAAGGGCCAGTGTAATAGACCAACAGGGTGGCGGTTCGAGCCTACTCAGGGTGTGGTGTGTGAGGTCCTGGCAGTACCCACGGATCGATGATAAAGAGTACATGCTCATGTCGGGAGGGTACCTGTAGGCGATTACAAGTCCAACACGTGATCAGGGCGTGGTGAATTACACTGTTTGTAGCAGCAACAACTCATCTTTAGAGAATTCTTGCTTCATCACTTCCATGTTTTTTCATCCATGCTCAATCCTTTCCAATATGTAAGTACATCAACCAATCAATTAATAGTGGCATATACACTGGGAGAAGGGTTGTCTCACCCACCCTAAGATACCATCCCAGTGGGTCTCTTTTGAGCAAATTTCTATGCAGGCACCTTTCCCATCTGAAGTACCTCCCAACAGGATCCTTCGACTTATTCTAGCCACAAGCTTTGGGGGTGTCCGCTTGGCCTCCTCCATTTAGGGTTGTCTCTTGGAGATGACCCAGTGGGCAGGGTCAACTTCTGGGTGGCATGGAGCATGCCCAAATAACCAGAGTTGGCATTCACAAACTATGCAGGTAATAGACCCTGATTCAGTCTCACAGAGTAATCACTGGTTTAACAAAAAGCCCTCCCGCTGATACCCCACAATTCTAGAGACACTTATTATCAAAGGTGACAATTTACCTTTTCAAGTCACTGGGTAGTGTCCTGTCTCACACCATAAAGTAAGACAGGAAGCACAATCAACTTTAAGATCACATTTTTTGTCTCTGCACAGGTACTGAAAACATCATAAACTCCTTTTGAATGAGTTGATAACACATAAATTAAGCTCTGTAATCATCCATCACAATATTAAGCTATTAACTTAATATGTGATACCTTATATTTGATTAGAAGTTAAAGCTATTTATCTGTATCTGCAGCTTTTATATTTTCATTTGATTTGTAAATGAGGGTTTATAAAAATACCTAGGTAATTCTAGAAATGATATTTGCATTTACTTCTTTGCAAATTACTATATATACTTGCATTTGAATTTGCATTTGAACAAGTACATTTAGCTCCATTCCTGATAACCATACTCAAGTCTACTTCATCATTCAGAAAATTAGTGGACGCCGACAGGCACTACAGGTAAGCCATAAGTGATCCTCAACAGATGGTAAAGAAATTTCTTTTATTACTCACCACAGAAATAGCCACAAAAAGGGCAAGTGCCTGCAGGGTGTGGTAGAGAAAGCCATCTTTGTCCCGAGCATTGAACACTTTGTAGTAGCCACTAGGAATCAAGCCCACAAAATAGGCCAGGAATTGTTCTGTATAACAAACATAGATTAGGTAGTAGATGAAGACATGCAGAATTTTATCTGACTGAAGACAAATTTGAGATATGACCATATTTTAACAAAGACAAGTATAGCATGCCAGACTAACCCAAGCCACAAAGGAAGAGGAGGAGGAAGAAGAGGGCGGAAGGGAGGGAACACCATCCAGGGAAGATGAGTCGAACCAACTTGAACAGCCGCTTGAACATGAGTATGTCAAACCCAGCCTTTTCTGTGTCCTGGCCCGCCTCCCCCATGGTGAAGAATGGGTCTTGGTTTCTTCTGCTGTTGGACCTGAGACAACATTGTTGAATGAAGTGGTTTTATTAGTTACAATATCTTATGCTCTCTGACTTTGCAATGATTTCCAATATCTGAAGCTACATAGAAAAACTAACATCAAAGTCATGCGTGTTAGGTATATATAGCATTAGTTCTATGGGTCTGTACACTTATTTCGATGATTTAATATTTCAATGGATCACTGAGTCAATATTTCTGTTGTTTAGTGTTGCTATGGTTCAGTATTATTATTCAGGTTCATTGCTGATGGAACTCAGTTTTGGCTATCAGTGTGGTTGTTTCTTGGGTTTACTGTTACTGTGTAAAAATGCTTTATTACTAAAGTATAATAATCTTTTGCTTTGGTGGATGCATTATTGTGGTTCTGAGGATGTGTTGCTGTGGTTCAGTGATATGACTAATGCAGGTTTATACTACTGGGGTTAGGTATTGATGTAACTGAATGTTATTGTGGTTCACTGCTGTTAAAGTTTTCTATTGTGATTGTAGGGCAAAATAGTACAATAATTTTATGACACTGAACTGCTATGGCTCAGGAGTCCAAGTTGAGTGGTACTGCTTGTTAGTGTTATGATTCTACTGGTGTGGTTTCAAGGGCCAGCTTGCTATGGTTCTGTGGCTGTACTATAATAGTTCTCTGTCAGTAGTTGATTCTAATGGTTCATGGGCTTATGGCCTTATGAGTCTTTATCCAGGCTTCAGGCAATTACACAAGATGGTTTTCAAAGCTTTCAACCATGGATCATATTCAGACAGTAAATCAGGTAACAAATACCAACATAAAACCTTTCTGTTTAGCATTCACTGACTAGAGAGAAGGCCTTCAACTCTGAGGAAACCGTAGCAGTGATGAATCTGATATGGCAACAGGGGTGTATAGGGGAAATTATTTGTAGAATTCTTGAATACATACAAAGATGGATCAGCAACTTTTACACTGCATACAGATACCAGACAAGTTCCAATCAAAGAAAGTGTCAGACACAGTGACATTTTTCACCTAAACTGAAGAGGAAATGTCAAAAAATCTTACCTGGAGGAAAAAGGGAATCAAAACAGGAAACATGTTTATAAGTAATCTTCAATTTGCAAATAACATTATTTTTCTTCGGTAAGACTAGTGATGAGCTGCAGCATATAATTAGAGAAATAAACACAAAGTCTATAAATAGAGGTCAAGTTGAATAAGAAAATTAAGTTATATTCAACAATTAAAGACAAATAATCATCAAGATGAAGCTCTAGAAACTGTAAATGAAAATTGGTATGTAAAGGCCAACTTGAGACAACTAATGCAAATCCTTCAATAGAACTGGAAATAAAAGATGAATAAGACTGCTGAAGTAGCTACTTGGAAAACAAGGTAACAGTTTCTTCTGTTTGTGCTTGAGGTGAAGGGTTTTCAATAAGTGTGTCCTCCCTGACATGCCGTGCATGGGTCAGAAACATGGGTGTTGACCAAGTCTCTGGAAAGGAAATTGAGAATTGCCCAAAGAGGGATGCAGAGACCAGTGCCAAGGCTATCTGGCCTCAATGGACAAGAAAACTACCAATGAATGAGTGAAAAACAAAAGGAGATGACATGATAAATGTGGTTAACATCAGGGCATGGCAATGATCAGGGCACATGGTGCAGGAGAGAGGACACAGATGGATAAAAAGAGTGACAGACTGAGAAATAATGAACATAAGACACAGGGGGAGGCTGTACAGCAGATGGTGTGATGAAATTTTAAAAAATCATGCAAGGTTTATATCAAAATGAGAAACTAGAGGCACATAACCAAAACAAATGGAACAGGACATTCAGGCTCTGGAGAAAGTGCAGAAGAGAGCAACCAATTTAATTCAGGACATAACCCATCTACCATATGAAGGAGATCCCAACCAACTAAATGTATTGATAGTAACAGACATACTATTTAATATTTTCCCTGAATTTCTCACACACACACACACACACACACACACACATATATATATATATATATATATATATATATATATATATATATATATAGAGAGAGAGAGAGAGAGAGAGAGAGAGAGAGAGAGAGAGAGAGAGAGAGAGAGAGAGAGAGAGAGAGAGAGAGAGATTGTATATATATATAGAGATAGATAGATAGATTTATATATATATATATATATATATATATATATATATATATATATATATATATATATATATATATATATATATATATATATATATATATATATATATATATATATATATATATATATATATATATATATTACTTTTCCACCTGTCTTTTAATAAACCTAATGTCTTCTCTTAATTAATATTCTTTAAGGTAACTAAAAATATAGATAAATAAATATTTGCAGCCTTCCTACAGGTGCCCTTATTTCTTTGAACCCCCAAAGTCTTACTATTTTTGTTTGTTTTTTATTGTTCTAGTGTCCAATATTAGTTGTGTGAAAGAATTCTGGAGTATGAAGAAAAGACATTCCCTTGTATTTAATTATTTTATCATACATCATGTTTTGCAAGAAGTTAGTAGTAGTAATTACACTGCATTAAATTATTTTTAATGAGGGAGGTCTAAACTTGTAAGAGCATATATATATCACAGGTATCAAGTTTTATAATTACCTGTAATGTGATTTAAGTTTTCCTTGGCACTGGTGATGCCGGGGCGTGTGTCTCCGGTGCGAGGCTGGCCTGTCATGCACGACCCAGGCTGTATGCCTCACTGGGCAGTGCCGGGGCCGGTGCCTGTGCTGGTGTCTGGTGGCCGGCGGGGCTATCAGGCTCGGGGCTGACGCGGCACACCACAAGGCCGCCACACAGCAGGCACACAACACCACTATAGCACCGGGACGTCACCCACCTGTCCGTGCCTCATCTGTCATGGACGTCCTGCAGTGTCTGACGGGCCTCCATGGAGCTGTTATTGCACCGCCTGCCGCACAGTGATGGGACCAAACCAAACACTCGCCTGCACCCTCCCGCTGTGACTGTTGGGGCAGCACTGTGATTTACTTTTAGGCTTGTACATGCTGCCTCTACCACTGCTTACTTACCTATAGTGATGCTTACCTTCAGCGTTAGTTAAGAGGCATGGGAGTCAGTGCTCATAAAGGGTGCTAAAAGTTAAATAGCTAGAGTATTATATGAATCCTCTTAAGTCTTTCCTATTTTATTTTCCCTTAAATTTCCGTACGTAGCTCTTGATTAAAACCGGTTAATACGTTTGTTGTTGTTGTTGTTGTTGTTGTTGTACTTTAATCTCTGCCATCCACATCAACCACGCTACTAAAAAAAGAAAATCCTTGTGCAATGCCTAACCCACTATGCATAACTTTCATCGATATAACATTTGATTCACCCGTAATAACAAAGATTTTTTTAGCACTTGTCCCCTACCATTGCATCTTTTTAGTTCCAGGCTACTTCCACATGTATCCTTAGTATAATCACACTACGTACTGCCTGGGGGTTGGGATGGCATGTTCTTCGATCCCTATCAATCAATCAATAAAACTTCAGCAGGTATTCACGAGGCAGGACGCGTAGCTAGATGTCTATTATAGTATATGAACCTCCACTACCTCCTCCCCAACACCCATATATAATCTCCTTCCCGATCTCCACATTCTCCTCCTCGATCTCTCCAACTTCCTTCTCAGCCTCCACGACTTCCTTTTCAACCTAAACAACCACCTTAATATCAACCCCCAAAACCTCCTCCTCGTCCTTTCCAGTCTCGTTCTTTACCTCCACAACCTCCTCAACCCCACAATCTCCATTCTCAACCCCAACAACCTCTTTTTAACTTCAACAACCTCCTCCTCGACCTTTCCAGCATCGTCCTCGATCCCAACAACCTCCTTTTCAACCTCAACAACCTCTTTCTAACCTTAAAACTTTCTTCTCAACCCTAAACGATTCCTTTTTAACTCCAATAAACTCCTTTTCAATTCCCACATCCTCTTCCTAGACCAGTTATAAGTGGCGAACCCATTGCCTTAGTGAGCAGTAATATGAAATACCATTATGCAAATTAACACAGTGGATTTGAATAGATGTATCAGCTATAGCCTACTGCCAATACCTTGAAAGTCTAACAGAGAGCAACGGAATGTTGACTGAGAATACGAATAGCTTGGATCTTGGGAAAACACAAGGAACCCGGCCTTCACTGATACAGAAGTTGTTAAAGAATATGATGGAAACTTCCGAGACATTGTTTGATGACGAACAGAAATTTGAGATAAAAGATAAAATACAGCAGATTCCGTTATCTGATCCCACAGCTATGACTCAGAGAATACAACTATCTGTCCTTCACTGAGCTCGACCTGATCTGGTAGCCCTGGAGGAACTACCCCCAAAATTGTTCATGTTGCGTACGTCTAAATAATTTTTCTTACTAGTTTTTCGCTAGTATTCTTTTAATAAAAAAAATCACATATTTTTCTCATAGTTACGGTATAGACACTTGACTTACTAGTAGTATTTAAGAAATGGGGAAATGCAAGAAATAGGAAATTAAAAAATATATTCTTTCCCACATAAACAATCATCACATGCTATACGTTGACAGAGACTCCAGCAGGGTCACCAGATGGCAGGTCGAGCTCAGTGAAGGACCGAAATTCGGTCCTTTAATTGATCTCCGCAACTTGATGAAGCACGGAAGTAGGAAGTTAGGTTTTTAGCTACTTTGTATCAATAAGTCAAAGAGTGAATGTGAAGTTAATAGAAATAATGTATCATGATGGCATGTAAAATATTTATCCGTACCTCTGCATACATTGGAACTTATGTAACTGGAGCTTTCCTCATAGTTGAGTAGCCTTGTCCTAATTAAGCCTTTCCAGCCTCGTTCTCGACCCCTAAAACCACTTCCTCAACCCCACAACCTCCTTTCCAACCCCAACGACCTCCTTTTCAATCTCAACAAATTCCGTGTCAACCCTCACAACCTCCTACTCGACCTTTCCAGCCTCCTCCTCGACTTTCAGAGCATTAAGAGCAAAACTAAGCGCTATTTATTAATGAATCATAATATTATTATTCTTATCCATTTGTATTATTTAGTAGCTTATTTATGATTTTCTTTATGTATATTCCTACTCTTATTAGATACAGAGTTCGTCAGTTACGTACTTCTTTGCCTCCGGTGGAAGTGCGCGCGTGTCGCAATCGGGGTGGAATACTCTGCTGTTATTTTGGTGGTTAGTCGACTGCAGATTGATTCTAATTATTTATGATAACCCTGACGCTGTGAGGATAGTTATGGGATAGTATTTGAAAGCGCTGGTCTGCGATAAAAGTGAAAGCAGGAGAACGTACGTCGGTTGCTTCCCTCTCCCCCAACATCAACGAGGAAGGAAAAGCGCCCGGGACGGTGGTGAGTAGGCTACTTACTTTGTTAACAAGGATTCTAGAGGGAGGGCGCGTAGCTATATGTCTATTATAGTATATGAACCTCCACAACCTCCTCCCCGACATCCATAATCTCCTTTCTGACCTCCACATTCTCCTCCTCGACCTCCATAACTTTCTTCTCAGCCTCCACGACCTTTTCAACCCCAACCACCTCCTCATCAACCCCATAACCTCCTCCTCGACCTTTATAGCCTCCTCCTCGACCTCCTCAACTTCCTTCTCAACCCCCATAAAACTTCCTACTCAACCCTTTTCACAAATTCCCTTTCAACCCCAACAGAGTAGGACAACAAATTCACCGTGCCATGTATTGTTTCATTAGGACTTAGAAAATATATTTATATCTTTATCAGTTTAAAAAAAAAAATAGTCGTCTAACAAGCCTATTTATAGCTATATGTAGCCTACTTTTGTGTGTATTGGCAATTAACAATCCAGTAAAAGACACGTCAGTATTGCCCAATGCCCATTCATATCGATTAAAATAGTTTAAGCCAAATAGTCATGGCAGAGGGTAGGGGTTCAACCGAATGAACTTTTACCTCGAAGGAAAGAAGGAAAAGTATACGTAGCAGCAGGTGATATAAATAGCAGTAAATATAGTTCCATAGCCTAATTTAGAGAAACGCCTCTTTATTTATGTTTCCTCTTTTTCGTAACTATATTCTTCACCGATGCATCATTTTGCTATCACTTTATTGGTATTCTGGCCCATAGTCTTTTAGAGGAATCACAGTAGTCGGCACTAACCTATGCCGTAGGTGTAGAGTGAACTAGATTTCTTTTATTTATTATAATTTTCCCTCCTGGATTGTACAACCTCCCGGTGCTCTACCTGTCCTGCTGATGTCCTATTTTCATACCGAGAAAAATACATCTACTTCTGGTTGATATTCTATATAGCCCCTTCAATTTGTATCGAAGTGTTAAATAAATCAATTAGTTGTTAAAAAATATTTATTTCTCATTTTAATTGCTGATAGAAAATATAGCAACCATTTATGAATGATAACATGAATTGATGGTGGCAGCCACATAACGAGGCAGCCGAGAAACCACATCATCCTTTTGAACACCATAACCACTGCAGCTGGTTGGAGGAGTTCAAGAATTCATCAGCATGAATGTACGTTTATATACTACTGATATATAAACAAATGCATTCAGGATTCTGGAGAGTGGCACGCCATTCTCGGAACTGGTCATGTTTCAGAATCAGGAGCATCTCCTTGCACGCGTCCTTGAGTCTTGAGTGTTAGTAATGGCCCATGACTGCCACATCTCTTCTTGTGATGGGGTGCTGTAATTAATTCATGAATTGGCAGAAGTGGGTGACCTTAGAAGCCGATGCTTGGAGGCTTGCTCGGGTGGATCGTCGGGGGTGGAGGCGGCGAGTGAGTGAAGCGACGCGCCCCTTGGCCCCCGTTAGTTAGAAACCGAAACCGCTGGCATAGTCGTATCCTGAAAAAAAATGAGCATGTGTAGGTCGCCACGGCCTGATCACGAGCTGGACTCCCCGTCACCATCCCCCTTTCTTAATAGGGGACTAACCACTCCTTGTCAGCGGAAAAAAAAAGCCTGAGCAGGAACCTAGCCTGGCAAACCGGAGCCTGACAAGGCAGACCCTTTTGATCCCCTGAGCTATCGGAGCGATGTGTTTGTGTTTGTATGTGTGTGTGTGTGTGTGTGTGTGTGTGTGTGTGTGCAAAACCAACTTGAAATCTTAGTATACTTATAATAGCCTTATTACGAATACCCTTAATTGACAGCTTGAAGCCAGTGTCGGTGCCTCCGTCTCTAGAGGTTGTGATAAAGGTGAAAGAAATTTCCTTCGGCGCGTCACCCATGGTCGTGATGCTCCACGATTGGCTTCCAAGGTCGCCACAGTGGTGGGTTTTGGAACTGAAGTAAGAGGTTAATTCATCTTGATATGGCTTCTGCATTTCAGTTCCCACCCTCCCCCTTCTCTCTCTCTCTCTCTCTCTCTCTCTCTCTCTCTCTCTCTCTCTCTCTCTCTCTCTCTCTCTCACACACACACACACACACACACACACACACACACACACACATACACACAAGGATACACAAGAGCATAAGATTACAATAGGCCAGACGGCTCACACAAGGCAGCTCCTGAAGATGGGTTGCTCACCAAATTCCCTTCCCATCCATAAATGCATCTAATCTCCGTTTAAAGGTTTTAATTGTGTTTGCCTCAACCTACATACGTATATACTATATAGTACTCAGATTGTTCCACTCGTCCACTACTCTCTGTTCGTGGACCAGTTTTTGCCTGTTTCTTTTCTAAACTTGAATCTAGCCAACTTATAGGCTACCCGTTACTGCTTAGTCCCTGGATAATTTTCGTCATTCTCCTCAGTATTGTTTCAAGGGACTCTATTTCCTTCCTGTGATAAGGGCGCCAAAACTGGACAGCATAGTCCAGGCGTGGTCTAACCAGAGCTAAATACAGCTCCTGTTGCGTACGCTTCTCTCTTCAGAACTGCGTTAATTGTTCAGTGTAATATGACACAATAGTGTTTAGAGAAGTATCGTAGCAATCTCAACCAGCCTCACCCTAGTCCGGTGACCACCTCCAGCCTGTCCCCGCCACAACCTGCCACCACCGCCGGAGGTCTGAAGATCCTGCCGGGCGGCACCACTGCGATATCCGCCACTCCGGTTTGCAGCGTGACAGGGACCTGAAAAAGGGAAGGTGATGGAAGTGGATGAAGCACAGTGATATATGTACTGCCATTGTTTGGAGACATGATATCGAGGTGGAGCCGCCGCCTTCACAAAGAGGCTTTTCATGCTCCTGAATTTTACATATCCCATTGATTTGTGTACCCTGCCTTCACGTAAATGTTTTGAGGTATAGGTTATTTTACGCTCCTAGTGTTTTACATTTATATTGACATACACAAGTAGGAAAAATACTTCAATTGGAAATATGCTGTAAAGGTATTTCCAGGGATGCAAAATTCTCTATTGGTGAACTTGCATTCAAACCTCAGTGTTGTCAGCAAGCCCCAATCGGTGTTTCCTTATTTGTTGTTATCATTTTTATTGCTGACTGAGTGTTCTTTTATAATAATTTAGAATGAATATATACTTGGCCACTGTGTAATTCAGGTGAACTTGTATTCAACTATATATATATATATATATATATATATATATATATATATATATATATATATATATATATATATATATATATATATATATATATTTTTTTATACTACCCCATATATATCCCGGATATATATCCTCTTTCAATCAATCGCCATGCTATGAAATATTAACACATCATTAGTACTTCGTCATTTCCATTTCAACCTTAATGATCTTAAGAACCACACCTTTGCCCGTGCACAGCCTCCTCTGTCTCTCCTTAGGGGGGAATATATACCTACCCTTACTCGCATGGTGCACGTGATGTCTTCTGGGTATGGGTTGGGGTACCTTGGTGACGCCCAGTAATCAACACTGCCATGAGAGATGATAATTGTGACGCCACAGCCTGGGAGAGAGAGAGAGAGAGAGAGAGAGAGAGAGAGAGAGAGAGAGAGAGAGAGAGAGAGAGAGAGAGAGAAAAGGGAGGAGAGGATAAGTGAGCTCGTGTCGATCCTGATAAAAAAAATAAATGAGATGAAATAGTAGTTGAATGTTTTCATTGCTTGCCGACATTACTTAATACGCCAGATACCTACTTGGTTTCGTGGTTGTGGTTGTAGTGATGGGGTTGGTGGGGCTGGTTGTGCTGAGGGTCGTCGTTGTAGCAGTTGTTGTTGGGGAGGTTGTAGTTGTGGTGGTTGTGGTTATTGTTGTTGGCCTGGTTGTGGTCGTTGTTTTTGGGGTAGTTGTAGAAGTTTTCGGGGTGGTTGTTGTAGTTATTGTTGGGGTGGTTGTGGTGGTTGTTGTAGTTGGGGTAGTTGTTACTGGGGTAGTTGTGGTTGTTGGGGTGGTTGCTGTTGGGGTGGTTGTGGTGAATGTTGTAGTTGGGGTAATTGTTGTTGGGATGGTTGTGGTTATCGGGGTAGTTTTTGGGGTTGTTGTTGGGGTTGTTGTTGGGGTGGTTATGGTTGTTGGGGTGGTTGTTATTGGAGTGGTTATTTTTTGAGTGGTTGTGGTTGGTGAAGTGGTTGTTTTTGAGGTGGTTGTCGTTGGGGTGGTTGTTTTTTGGGTTATTGTTATTGTTGGGGTGGCTGGGGTTGTTGTTGCTGCTGTCGTTATTGGTTGCATGGTTGATGCTGTTAGGCTGTTTGTGGGTGTCGGTGTAAATGTGTTTTTTGTTGGGGTTGTTGTTGTAGTTGTTATTGGTGGCGTGGTTATGGATGTTGGTGTGACTGAAGTGGTTGTTGATTTTGTGATAGTTGGTAGAGTGGTTTTATTTGTTGTTGGAGTTGTTTTAGTTATTGTTGGAGTTGTTTTGGTTGTTGTTGAAGTGGCTGTGGTTGTTGAGTTTGTTTCGGTTATAGTAGTTGTTGGAGTGGTTTTGGTAGTTATTGGAATGGTTTTGGTTATTGTTGGGGTGGTTTTGGTTGTTGCTGGAGTGGTTTCGATAGTTGTTTTTTGGGTTGTTTCTGTTTTGATATTTATTGAGGTTATTGAGGCTGTTGCTGGAGTGGTTGTGGTTGCTGTTGGGGTGCTTTTGTTTGTTGGGGTGGTTGTGGTTATTTCGGTTGTAGTTGTTGGAGTGGTTTTGACTGTTGGAGTGGTTTTGGTTGTTGTTGGAGTGGTTTTGGTTGATGTTGAGGTGGATTTGGTTGTAGTTGAGGCTGCTTTTGTTGTGGATGGTGCCGCGGTTGTTTTTGTTGTTGTTATTTCTGTTGTGGTTGTTGGAGTTGGTTTGATTGTTATTGTTTGTATTGTGATTGTTGAAGTGGTTTTGGTTGTTGTAGGGGTTGTTTCTGTTGTTGGAGTGGTTTTGGTTGTAGGGGTTGTTTCTGTTGTTGGGGTGGTTTTGGTTGTTGTTGAAGTTGTTTCTGTTGTTGGAGTGGTTTTGGTTATTTTTGGGGTTGTGTCTGTTATTGGAGTGGTTTTGGTTGTTGTTTGAGTTGTTTCTGTTGTTGGAGTGGTTTTGGTTGTTGTAGGGGTTGTTTCTATTGTTGGAGTGGTTTTGGTTGTTGATGAGGTTGTTTCTGTTGTTGGAGTGGTTTTGGTTGTTGTAGGGGTTGTTTCTATTGTTGGAGTGGTTTTTGTTGTTGATGAGGTTGTTTCTGTTGTTGGAGTGGTTTTGGTTGTTGTAGGGGTTGTGTCTGTTGTTGGAATGGTTGTGGTGGTTGTAGGGGTTGTTTCTATTGTTGGAGTGGTTTTGGTTGTTGATGAGGTTGTTTCTGTTGTTGGAGTGGTTTTGGTTGTTGTAGGGGTTGTGTCTGTTGTTGGAGTGGTTTTGGTTGTTGGGGTTGTTTCTGCTGCGGTTGTTGTTGGAGTGGTTTTGATTGTTGCTGGGGTTGTGTCTGTTGTTGGACTGGTTTTGGTTGTTGTTGGGGTTGCTTCTTTTGTGGTTGTTGTTGAAATGGTATTGTTTTTTGTTGGAGTGGTTTTGGTTGTTGCTGGGGTTGTTTCTGTTATGGTTATGGGTGGAGTGGTTTTGGTTGTTGTTGGGGTTGTTACTGTCGCTGTTAATGTTGGGTTTGTTTCTGTTGTGGTTGTGGGTGGAGTGGTTTTGGTTGATATTTGTGTTGTGGTTGATGGAGTGGTTTTTGTTGTTGTTGGGGCTGCTGTTCTAGTTGCTTCTGTTATGGTTGTTGATGGACTGTTTTTGGTTGTTGTTGGAGTGATTTTGGTTGTTGGAGTTTTTTCTGTTGTGGTTGATGTTTGGGTGGTTTTAGTTGTTTTTGCGGTTGTTTCTGTTGTGGTAGTTGTTACGGTTGTTTTAGTTGTTGGAACGCTGTTGGTTGTTGTGGTTGTTTCTAGTGTGGTTGTTTTTGATGTGGGTGGAGTTGTTTTGGTTGTTGGGGTTGTTTCTGTTGTGGTTGATGCTGCGGTTGTTTTTATTGTGATTTTTTCTGATGTAGTTGGAGTGTTTTTGGTTGTTGTTTGGGTTGTTTCTGTTTTAGTTGGAGTGGTTTTGGTAGTTGTTGGAGTGGTTTTGGTTGTTGTTGGAGTGGTTTTGGTTGTTGATGGAGTGGTTTTGGTTGTTATTGGAGTGGGTTTGGTTGTTGTTGGAGTTGTTTCCTTTGTGGTTGTTGTTGGAGTGGTTATGGTTGTTATTGGGGTTGTTTCTCTTGTGGTTGTTGTTATGGTTGTTTTGGTTGTTGGGGTTGTTTCTGTTGTAGTTGTTGGAGTGATTTTGGTTGTTGGAGTGGTTTTGGTTGTTGGAATGGTCTTGGTTGCTGTTGAGGTGATTTTGTGTGTTGTTGGAGTGGTTTTGGTTGTTGTTGGGGTTGTTTCTCTAGTGGTTGTTGGTGGATTAGTTTTAGTTGTTGTTGAAGTGGTTGTGGATGTTGTTGGGGGTGTTTCTGTTGTAGTTTTGTTGGTGGTTTTGGTTGTTGTTGGGGTTGTTTCTGCTGCTGTTGGAGTGGGTTTGGTTGTTGGAGTAGTTTTGGTTGTTGTTGAAGTATTTTTGGTTGTTGTTGGAGTTGTTTCTGTTGTTGGCGGAGTGGTTTTGATTGTTGTTGGAATGTTTTTTGTTGTTTGAGGAGTTTTGGTTGTTTTTTGAGTTGTTTTAGTTGTTGTAAGGGTTATTTCTCTTGTGGTTGTTGTTGGAGTGGTTTTGATTATTGTAGGTGTGGTTTTAGTTGTTGGTGGGGTTGTTTCTCTTGTGGTTGTTATTTGAGTGGTTTCTGTAGTAATTATGATTGTTTCTATTGTGGTTGTTGGTGGAGTGATTTTGGTTGTCGTTGGAGTGGTGGTGGTTATGGTTGGATTGGTTGTGGTTATGGTTGGAGTGGTAGTGGTAGTGGATGGAGTCGGTGTGGTCGTTGATGGAGTGGTTGTGGTAGTGACTGGAGTGGTTGTGATTGTGACTGGAGTAGTTGTGGTAGTGGTTGTGGCTTTGATTGGAGTGGTTGTGGTTGTGGATGTAGTTGATGTGTTTGTGGTGGTGGTTGGTGTGGTTGGGGTAGAGATTCGAGTGGTTGTGGTTGTGGTTGGAGTGGTAGTGGTTGTGGATGTGGTTGGGGTGGTTGTGGTAGAGGATGGATTGACTGTGGTTGTTGTTGTGGTTGTAGATGTGGTTGATGTAGTTGTGGTAGTGATTGGTGTGGTTGTGGTAGTGCTTGGAGTGGTTTTGACTGTGGTTGTGGTCGGAGTTGGTGTCGTAGTGGTTGTGGTTGTGGATGTTGTTGGAGTGGTTGTGGTAGTGACTGGAATGGTTGTGGTAATGGTTGGAGGGACTGTGGTTGTTGTTGGAGTGGTTGTGGTTGTGGTTTTGGTTGGAGTGGTTGTGGTTGTGGTTTTGGTTGGAGTGGTAGTGGTTGTTATTTTGGTTGGAGTGGTTGTGGTTGTGGTTTTGATTGGAGTATTTGTGGTAGTGGTTGGAGTTGTCGTAGTAATGGTAGCTGTTGGAGTGGTTTTTGTTATGGTTAGCATCGTTGTGGTTTTGATTGGAGTGGTTGTGGATGTGGTTGGGGTGGTTGTGGTTTTGGTAGTGGTTGGAGTGGTTGTGGTAGAAGTTGGAGTAGTTGTGGATGTGGTTGGGGTGGTTCTGGTTGTGGTAGTGGTTGGAGTGGTTGTGGCAGCGGTTGGAGTGGTTGTGGTAGTGGTTGGAGTAGTTGTGGATGTGGTTGGGGTGGCTTTGGTTGTGGTAGTGGTTGGAGTGGTTGTGATAGTGGTTGGAGTGGTTGTGTTAGTGGTTGGAGTAGTTGTGGATGTGGTTGTGGTGGTTCTGGTTGTGGTAGTGGTTGGAGTGGTTGTGGTAGTGGTTGGAATGGTTGTGGTAGTGGCTGGAGTAGTTCTGGTTGTGGTAGTGGTTGGAGTGGTTGTGGTAATGGTTGGAATGGTTGTGGTAGTGGTTGGAGTGGTTGTGGTAATGGTTGGAGTAGTGGTGGATGTGGTTGAGATGGTTCTGGTTGTGGTAGTGGTTGGAGTGGTTGTGGTAGTGGTTGGAGTATTTGTGGATGTGGTTGTGGTGGTTCTGGTTGTGGTAGTGGTTGGAGTGGTTGTGGTAGTGGTTGGAGTAGTTGTGGATGTGGTTGTGGTGGTTCTGGTTGTGGTAGTGGTTGGAGTGGTTGTGGTAGTTGTTGGAGTGGTTCTGGTTGTGGTAGTGGTTGGAGTTGTTGTGGTAGTGGTTGGAGTAGTTCTGGTTGTGGTAGTGGTTAGAGTGGTTGTGGTAGTGGTTGGAGTGGTTGTGGTAGTGGTTGGAGTGGTTGTGGTAGTGGTTGGAGAAGTTCTGGTTGTGGTAGTGGTTGGGGTAGTTGTGGATATGGTTGGGGTGGTTCTGGTTGTGGTTGTGGTTGGAGTGGTTGTGGTAGTGGTTGGAGTGGTTGTGGTAGTGGTTGGAGTAGTTCTGGTTGTGGTAGTGGTTGGAGTAGTTCTGGTTGTGGTAGTGGCTGGAGTGGTTGTGGTTGGAGTGGTTGTGGTAGTGGTTGGAGTGGTTGTGGTAGTGGTTGGAGTGGTTGTGGTAGTGGTTGGAGTAGTTGTGGATGTGGTTGGGGTGGTTCTGGTTGTGGTAGTGGTTGGAGTAGTTGTGAATGTGGTTGTAGTGGTTGTGGTTGTGGTAGTGGTTGGAGTAGTTGTGGATGTGGGTGGAGTAGTTGTGGTAGTGGTTGGGGTGGTTGTGATAGCAGTTGGAATTGTTGGGGTTGTGGCTGGAGAGAATGTGGTTGTGGTTATGGTTTCGGTTGGAGTGGATGTGGTTGGAACTGTTGTGGTTTTGGCTGGAGTGGTTGTGGTAGTGGTTGGAGGGGTGGTGGTAGTGGTTGGAGTGGTTGTGGTAGTGGTTGGAGTAGTTGTGGTAGTGGTTGGGGTGGTTGTGGTAGTGGTTGGAGTAGGTGTGGTAGTAGTTGGAGTAGTTGTGGATGTGGTTGGGGTGGTTGTGGTTGTGGTAGTGGTTGGAGTAGTTGTGGATGTGGTTGCAGTAGTTGTGATAGTGGTTGGAGTGGTTGTGGTAGTAGTTGGAATTGTTGTGGTTGTGGTTATGGTTTCGGTTGGAGTGGATGTGGTTGGAACTGTTGCGGTTTTGGCTGGAGTGGTTGTGGTAGTGGTTGGAGTGGTTGGAGTGGTTGTGATTGTGGTTGAAAGGGTTGTGGTAGTGGCTGGGGTGGTTGTGGTTGTGGATGTGGTTGTTTTTGGAGTCCTTGTAGTTTTGGTTGTGTGTGAGGCGGTGATGTATGTGCTGCCTCCTTGACTTGACGTGGCGGCATTGCTACTTGAATGGGACACTGTCAGGTTCTTTGGTAACATTAGGGTTGTGGCCGCTGGTGGAGTTGGAGAGTGGGGAGCCTTGCTCGTGGTTGACTGAGTGGTGGAAGTGGATACTGTTGGAGTTGTGGTGATGACTTGCGGTATGGTGGTGATAGTATGTCCGTTCGTGGTGGCAATGGTGGTGGTGACGTGTAGCGTGTTGGAGAGCGTGGTTGCTGCCGCGGTGGCGGTGTTAGGGTTAGTGATGGAAGGTACGAGAGTGATGGTTATGATGGAGGTGACAGGTGGGGTTGTGGGGGTGCCAGGTGTGGTGAGATAGGTGGTGAGGATGGTGGTGTTGAGCGAGGCGGTGTAGCTGGTGGTCGTCATAGCTGAAGGAAAGAGATAGGGAACGCGTTATTGTAAAGCATTTCTCTGGCAAATATCCTAAAAAGTAGAATATGGAAAAATGCAATAGTGTTTATATTTGCAAGTAAATTATATTTTTTGATCTCTATTTTGAATCCGATGAGTGATTGCTTTTGAATTATAAAAGATATACAGTTATTTGAGTTCGTATTGAGTATCTAGACAGATTTGGCGCTACCCGTGTGTAACTAGTCGAGAAAGATTTTAAGTCAGTGGTGTACCCCTAACAATCACACTACACAGAAGAAAACTACACATATTAGCATATGATATGGTTTACACACACACCCACACACACACACACATATATATATATATATATATATATATATATATATATATATATATATATATATATATATATATATATATATATATATATATTTATTTATATTCAAATAGTTAAACAAAGTGTGGGACTTATTAGGTTATCAAAGCTTCCTCATACGCAATACTTTCTGCAAATCCAGAATTTGGTGGCAGTGGGTAATTTCATATCCAACTCTTGAGTAGCCAATATATAATGGTAGTTGAAGTGAGAAGAGTGGATCTCAAGATAGAGATATTTAGTAGGCACTGATGATCAGCTCCAACCCGTTAGTGGCGGCGGATATTTTTGTTTTGCTGTTTGTCTCATGCTGTCCCCCGGTGCTTCCCTTGACAGACGTTACTGAAGACAGGCTTGTTGAAGAGCATGTGGTTGATCCAGGCAGTGGCTGAAAAATCATCAGCCGACGGTGGGACTAAGGTCGGGACCTTGCGTTCATCCTTTTAACACCGTTGGCCTCGTTCAGTTCTGCACACACTTCGCGGCTATCATTTACTTTTCTGGCATTTGTAAACTGAGTAGTAATGTTATGTCATAATGAAGTTAAAAACTAGAGATGTGACGATACTACATTGTTGGCCGATACATATATTCCGATACTAACAAATGGCCGATATTTTGCCGATATCGATACTTTTTTATTTTGATTACATGTTTGATTATAAAAGTATGGAATTACTTATATTTTAAAATTAGAAAGAAGGAAATTTGTGAATAACTTTTAAGTTGATGGTCTTAAAAGTTGATGGAAAAAAATTGAAAGTCGTGGAGTCTTGAATCACATCATGAATAAACCAGAAAGTATCGGAGTATCGGCCATCACCTTGCCGATACCGATACCGATACTACAAGTAAAGGCCGATACTGCCGATATCGATACCAATACTATCGGCACATCTCTATTAAAAACTTTAAAGAAGGGCCACGTGCGCATACCTTTCGTAACTGATGTGCATGCGAAGTTTCATTAAAACATTGATTAGTTGAGTGTGGCTTTGGAAGTACACACACACACACACACACACACACACACACACACACACACACACACAGACAGACACACAAACGCGCGCCCACATACACACACACACACACACACACACACACACACACACACACACACACGCCGAGCTTAAATATAGATAATTCTTAGATTATTAAGCATTATGTTGAGAAAGTAACAGTAAAATGAACTAAATACAAATGAAACAGTTATCTGCCTCCATCACTGCCGTAACATAACAAGCTGAATATGAAAAAGAAACTATGACAGTGCAAATAAGATACGAATTTCTATTCCATGCCTACAGTTATTGAAATTAAATAAATATTGCTTACTGGTAGAGCTTTGGAACATATTTAGAACAATGAGGATGTAGTGAGGACTTAGCCAGTGATCGACGTGTGTAAAGGGACGGCGACGGAGGGCTGTAACTCACACGGAAGGTGGGACACGTCGGGCACCTTGCAGTAGCACCGCCGCCGACAGTCGTGCGCCTCGATTTTCCATCCTGGCTTCTGCATGCGTCACAAAACACACTGTGGTCACGTCTCGACTCAGAAACTACTGCCAGCATAATGATCTCTTAGACTTAGAGGGAAAAATAATGTCCGTACAAACCAAATCAGAGGCCCAAGCATCGTAAGTTTCTTGCCACGTGTCGGCCTGCACCACCACCGGAACCGTCACAAGCAGCACCAGCAGCATTAACGGCGGCGGAAGAAAAGTCCTGTGGGAAATGTATGGGGTGAAAGTTTCTGGAAGATCCGTTTGTTGTCAGAAGGGAGAGAATTGTGTTGGGGCTCGTGCTTCAGCTTTATTTTCTTGTTTTGTTTCTTGCTGCGCCGTTCTTTGTATACAAATTAAAGGGTATTGCAGCAGTTGTCGGAAATGTAAGCTACGTGCACTTGTCTGATAATTAACACTTGCTTAATCGTTAAAATTAACTAACTATTGAATACAAACATGGTAATGCACATATACGTATTGAATAATTTCCCAACTCTGTATCAAGTAAAGGCAAAAAAATTCGAACGGGAAACATAAGAATAAGTAATTAATTTTCAATATTTTAGATTTTGGCGAGATTGTCACCGAAGCTTTGTTTAAACAAGGACCCAGCAAACACGGCTTTATGTTTTGTTGTTTCTTGTGTAGTTGTTCAATAACTGAGAGCCGTAACCGCTTTGGGGAATCCTTGAGGAACTGAGGAGGCTCACTGCGTCACTTATGATGAGGCTCTGTTGTTCGTTACCGAATGTATTTTTTCCACCATGGAATATTGATTTTTGTTCACTTCAAAACTCGTATTCAGTAATATCCAGTAAGTTACAATAAGTGCAGGTTCTCAAAGAAGAGACTGCTGAATAATGGCCTTTGCTTTAAATACCTGCTTTGCTCCTCTCCCCTCAAGATTTTATCACCGATGTTCACAGTACAGAGTAGGCAGAGTTAGTGTTCGCAATGTTTGGTGGGAGGTCACAGGTGTGTGTGTACGTGGGCTGCAGGGCAGGTGATGTGTGTTGAAATGGTAATAGTGCATATACTTTTAGATGATATATGGTTGCTCATGTATCCTCAGCAAGTGTTCAGAAGTGTCGTAAACGTCAACTTGATAAACACTTGATGAAATGATAGCGATTATAAATGTCTATAGACATAGGCGATATTCAATTTGACATTTATTAACCTTTGATCAATAATGCTAATTTATGACCCCTGTTTCAAGGAGAGGAGATGAAGAAACCTATCAAATTGAAAATTTGGCGATAAAATTATTTTTATAATCATCATTTTGACTTCATGTAATGTAACCACTATTTGCTGGCCTAAGTATTATTTCATTTGACTTTTAGGTCCAAAAAACCCTGTTGACATGCTTTTAAGTTAATGAAAAAAAAAAAAAAAAATCTGACACAAATTCTCTATTGAATCATAAGTGTTTAGTATACGTCAGTATTGCATATAAGTGCTCTAGGGCTGCGGCTGAATGGTCACTGTCTGAAAGTGGAGGACGCTCAAGCCTGGCGCTGAAGTTCCTCTCATGGTGGAGATGGAAAGCTTACGATCATTGATGAGAACTTGAAATTGCCTGCGTGCTTTATATTTGTCAATGATAACTTATGTTGTAATGATTAAGTTACGTAACACCCCACTTGCATGTTCCGGTGTGTGTGTGTGTGTGTGTGTGTGTGTGTGTGTGTGTGTGTGTGTGTGTGTGTGTGTGTGTGTGTGTGTGTGTGTGTGTGTGTGTGAGCGCATATGTGAGAGAGTATATGTGTGTGTGTGTGCGTGTGTGTGTGTGTATGTGTGTGTGTGAGAGAGAGAGAGAGAGAGAGAGAGAGAGATTTACATAGATAGATTTACATAGAAAATCAGACCACACAGACCCCATGGTCCAGACTTGGTGGTCTGTCCTTAAACCTAAGTGATTTTACATTAATCAGAAGACTCCAAAACGTTGCATTTCTACTCTAGTTGATATTAAGTTGAAGGAAGTGACGGTCGAGCTTATTTTTGAAGGAGTCAATCGTGTTACACTGGACCACTGACGGTGGAAGCTTATTCCATTCTCGCACTACAACGTTGGTGAAGAAAAATTTGGTGCAGTCTGAATTTACTTGTCTACATCTGAGTTTTACGCCATTGTTCCTCGTGCGCAAAGTGTCATCGATCATAAACAATGTTGATCTGTCTACATTCGTGAAACCATTAAGTATTTTAAAACATTCGATCAGTTTTCCTCAGGCGACGTTTCTCAAGAGAACATGTTAAGGGTAGAAAGCCTTTCTTCGTAGGATTTGTTGCGCAAGGAAGGGATCATTTTCGTTGCCCGACGCTGAACACCTTCTAATTTAGCAATATCCTTTGCATGGTGGGGACAAACTGTACCGCATATTCCAAGTGGGTCTGACTAAACTGTTGTAGAGCGGAGTATTACACCTGTATTCTTGAATACAAAGTTGATTTTAAAGAAGCCCAACATTCTGTTCGCTTTATTTGCTGCATCGATGCATTGCTGTGAGAATTTGAGGTTTGACGCGATTTTGACCCCCAAGTCTTTGACGCATTGAACGCTTTTGAGTTTAACGCCGCGCATTTCGTAATCAAACTTATTATTCCACGTTCCAACTTGAATGACCTGGCACATGTCTACGTTAAAGGGCATCTCCCATTATAAAGGGAGAGAGAGAGAGAGAGAGAGAGAGAGAGAGAGAGAGAGAGAGAGAGAGAGAGAGAGAGAGAGAGAGAGAGAGAGAGAGAGAGAGAGAGAGAGAGAGAGAGAGAGAGAGAGAGAGAGAGAGAGAGAGAGAGAGAGAGAGAGAGAGAGAGAGAGAGAGAGAGAGAGAGAGAGAGAGAGAGAGAGACGGCTTCACCCTAACAATTATAAAGCAGGGTTCTACAACGCTACCTGCCTCGCCACGTCCTCGCACCGGGTGTGTTATGCTCGGAGTTTTCTATAAGGTTGACACCTGTCATGCTGTTGTCACGTGCGTCTATTTTCCCTTGATTCAGCATTAGCTGACCGAGCATCTGCTCTTAACACTGTCTCCCTTGAAGACCCCCAGTCCGCTCATGCACCAACAACCCACCCAGCCCTTACTGCTAGGTCCCCGTATATACTCCTGTTACTATTGGGAAAATACTACTTTTACTACAGGCTTTATCATTCTGTAATGACAAGAACATGGGCGGTATCAGAAACAGGAGGCTCGTGGGTCATGGCAGCAGGAGTGAGGGTTTATCCCTGAGGGCACTACTCCCCGGGGCAGAATGTCCTGGGTCTGGATATATAGTCTAAACGTTTCTTACACCGGAAGCCGTTTGGATCGATGTTTGTCCTGTATAATTATATCTTTTTCTTGCCATATAACTGTATGTTACCTTAATTTGATATCAATGTTTTGTTTGTTTGAGAAAGGTACAGATTATGCGATAGCCTTCTTTTCATAGCGTGTGTGCGTCACTTCTGATTTCTATGGTCGATTGATGTAATTTCTATAGATAAGTGGTCAGCGTGTGGGCGTAGGTTCCTGGAATGCTACCCTACAAACTGACAACACACACACACACACACACACACACACACACACACACACACACACACACAAACACACACACACACACACACACCGCTCCGGTAGCTCAGTGGTTAAAGTTCTGCGCTGCCAGGCTCCGGCGGAGGTTCGAGCCCCGCCCGCTCAGGCCAGGATTTTTTCGCTGACAAGGAGGGGTTACTGTCCCCCCTTGAGCAAGAGGGATGGGGGATGTGGTGTGTGTAGGTCCCGGCAGTGCCCAGAGATCGACTATAATGAGCCTTTCTATTGTCGGGAGGGTACTTAACATAAGAACATAAGAACGCAGGAGTCTGCAAGAGGCCGGTAGGCCTGTACGAGGCAGCTCCTTTGACCCTAAGCTCCCGTGTATCTAACCCCACCTAATATCGCTGTCCATGAATTTATCTAGTCTATTTTTGAATGTGACAATTGTATTGGCACTCACCACATGACTGCTAAGCCTATTCCACTCATCCACCACCCTGTTAGTAAACCAATTTTTGCCTATGTCCCTGTTGAATCTGAATTTATCCAGTTTAAACCCGTTACTTCGTGTCCTACCCGGTTCTCTTACCAACAAAACCTTATGAATGTCTCCCTTATTAAAGCCCTTCATCCATTTATAAACCTCGATCATGTCTCCACGCACCCTTCGCCTTTCTAGAGAATGCAAGTTTAACTGTTTGAGTCTTTCCTCGTATGGCAAGTTTCTCAACCCCTGAATCATCTTAGTCATCCTCCTCTGCACCGATTCTAACATTTTGATATCCATTCTATAGTAGGGTGACCAGAACTGAACCGCATAGTCAAGATGAGGTCTAACTAATGCTAAATATAGTTTGAGGAAGACTTCGGGGCTTCTGTTGCTTACGCTCCTTGAAATAAATCCCAGTACCCTATTAGCTCGATTTCTAGCTTGAATGCATTGTGCCCTTGGACGGAGATCAGAGCTCACTAAGACCCCTAAATCCCTCTCGCACCCAGACCTACTTATGAGAGTGTCATTTAAGCAATAGTTAGTTACTTGCTAGAGATGACGAGTCGAAGTCGTGACCAGACCTTGATGAATTACACACACACACACACACACACACACACACACACACACACACACACACACACACACACACACACACACACACACACACCTGAGAGTGATTGTAAGCTAACAATTAATGGCTGTAATTTTTAATTAAATTTGGTAATTATTATCTTCTAAATACTTCGGGCAAGACTACAAGTTTGAAGAAAGTACACAAGCAAGTTCCGACATGATAGTGGAGTGCTGGCTTCTTTTCTTGGTGACTGAGTCATTAACGACGTCGGTCCTGCACACACTTGGACCACACATCGTTTTACTAAAAGTGAGGCCGCGTCAAGAGCCTCCTCCACCTGCAGCTCATCCTTCACCTTTAATGGCAGCCGTGACATTTTCCTCATGTAAGGCCTGACCGAACCTATCGAATTAGCCTTTCAGGTCGAAATTATTCGGACACAAATGTATCGTGGCGTCGAGGTAAGGCGTGAACACCTGCAACTTGTGCCCCACCCTCTGGCGGTGCTAAGGTGCAGTAGTGGTGAGGTGGAATCAGTGGCCAGGCGGTAAGGGCCGCTTGGCGTCTCCATGCGGACACTTGTGGGCAGATAACAGCAAACCAGCCATCCACGTAATACTCTGCGGAACACCCATCACGGCTACCTCTTCGTCAGGAAAGTTCGAGAGTCTTCAGCTTTCAGATCTGATTTTCGCCTTCGGAGAAGCAAAAATTAAACAGCAATGCTGAGGTAATTTAGCTGCACTGTCTCGCAATACTCTTGACATCTATTGATTCTTATTTATATTCGTTGCAACACAGGATGATTCCTCAGTATGAATATATTTTTTACTTGGCTTAGGATAATCAGTATTGAAGTACGGTATTAATAACAGTATGAACACTTACATTAATTGTCATAATCCAGTACCTAATTAATTAATTAAGATAATTTTTTTTTTATAGGAAGTCGCACTTATTATTAAATACTTTCTTCTCGAAACAAGTCCCTGTCCAAGGGAATTTCTTAGATATTTGATGAGTACCCAGTATTGTCGTTACACATTTAAGATACAAAT
The DNA here is from genome assembly GCF_024679095.1 of Eriocheir sinensis. Taxonomy (NCBI): domain Eukaryota; kingdom Metazoa; phylum Arthropoda; class Malacostraca; order Decapoda; family Varunidae; genus Eriocheir; species Eriocheir sinensis. Next base: position 20,276,729 of record NC_066523.1, on the reverse strand, counting down.
GCGGCTGACTACACTTTCTAAAGCAGAAATATCATGCAGAACCAAGTATTCAGAATTTTCTTTGTATCTGTCTTCGGTGAGTCTGTAGAAACAGGTGATATTTTTCTTTATCGTTTTGGCTGTTTTTCAGTTCATGAAGTAATAATGCCACTAGTCATTTTCACGTTCACATGATTTAATTATACTTAAAACATATACATCACCTGTGTTGAGCAAATGATTTCTTGGATGGAATAATTTTGCCTTTTGAAAAAATAATTATAAACAGGGGCGATAGTAAATATTGACATCTGTCTACGAGAAATAGTGTTTCATGATTAAAAATTTTCTTTAAACATAATTCAATACATATATCAAGTTTGCAGTATTGGAAAGTATCACGTCATGAAACATTTGTCTCACTTTGTTGCCTCTTACCTAGTAAACAAATATAGGATTCAAAGCGTCCAGCTTGACACGTCTGGTTGGCTAGTCGCCAGACCACCCCTCTGCCCCCAACCCTTCAATTAAAATTTGCAGAGTGTCTGTGCTGCTTTCCGTAGCCGTGGTGGGCTGCCTCGCCTTTGACTTCACCCAGACGGACCGCTACAAGACATGGGCGGCTGACCTGGTGAGTTGACTCGAAGGCGACAATGGTGAATTCTAACACTAACTAACAACACAAAAGAACAGCGACTAGAGATATTTAACTCCCCAGAAACCCGGCTTCACCATCAAGATGAACGACAGCGGGGATCGTCGCTGCTACTGCAAGGTGCCGCTGGGCGCCTCCAGCAGCTTCAGTTTTAACCCCATCGGCGTGCTGTCCTCGTCACCCCTCCAGTCTTCCAGTTTTGAGTTTCACTTCCTGACGAAGCCTCCCACCAACAACACTTAGATTGTCAGCCAGGCTGCGGGGACCGGCAGGGGATCCTTGGCGACACTGGCTGAGCCTTCCCATGGAGAAAACCGTACTCCAAATGCGAGATCGTAGAACATTTTCCATTCTTAAACTGCCGTTTCTTTATTCACTGGGTTTAAAAATAACATTATTTTACACAGCCTTGAAGGAGATCATAAGAAATTTTAAAAAGTAGACAATGAACGTAATAATTTAAACAAAATTGGTACATTGAATTTAGTTAGGTGATAACTGATATAAGTGAAGGATACCGAACAATGTTGTCCATATGAAAATGCATCGCCTCTTTAATAAATACTGTCATCCAAGCTCCAACTGTTTTCCTCTTTTTTTGCGCCACCCATGATGACCAGCCTAGAATTTTTAGTAATTCTCTTTCGGGTCAGGGCAATGCTGCGGTATTCAAATAATGTCCATAGAAAAAGCAGCAATATCTCACAGAGCATCATTTTTGTGTTTGTGACGAACAACGTGTTTCGAAATATCTTATATTTATCTGTGTTTTGAGGGTTTACCGGTGTGCTGAGTTCTTTGCAACTGACATAGGCTTGTTGTTGCAACACTCAAGCTTCATGTCAGGTCAAGAAGAATCTCGAGATGCAACACTACTGTGTTCCATCTCGAGAGGCTGAAGGACCTGGCATGTGCTCAGGAGTATGCAGTGACAGTCTCAAATCGGTTCGATGTGCTCAGCACCCTGGAGGACCCTGTAGAACTGTGGGATACCTTCAAACGTGAGACTCTGCGAGCTGCCAAGGAGTGCATTGGAGAGCGCCCGAGATCTAGGAGTGGCTTTGCCTCGGTGGAGACGCTGGAGAATATTGAGGAGAGTCGCGCTGCCAGACTTGCTGGGAATCGGGACCAATACAGGGCTCTGTCGCGTAGGACTAGAGCTCTCCTGAGGAGAGACAAGGAGAGGTATGTCAGGGGTCTCGCTGAGGAAGTCGAGGGCCATTTAAATGCGAATGACCTCCGACCTGCTTACCGAGCCCTGAAGAAGCTCCGCTCCAAGTCTCCCTCTCAGGTGAGCGCTATCCGAACAGCTGACGGCTGCCTCGTGTCGGACATGGATGGGCAGAGGGCTCGTTGGGCTGAGTACTTTGAGCAGTTGTACATGGCGGACCCTCCACGTGGGCAGCTTCCAGTTGCTGGGTTGCAGGTGGCGGATGATGATCAATCCATTGACGAAAGCCCACCTCTCTGGTTGAGGTCAGAGAGGCTGTGGCAAAGTTGAGGGGTGGAAAGGCACCTGGCACCTGTAACATTAGTGCGGAGCTGCTCAAAGCTAGAGGTGAGGCTGGAGCTGGAGGTGAGGAGGTGATCCGCGGGTTGCATGCGATCTTGACTACTGTATGGCAGTCCGGTACCATTCCTCCTGACTGGAAGAGGGGGTTGGTCGTCCCTAACTGGAAAGGGAAAGGGGACCACCAGGACTGCAACAACTACCGTGGTATTACACTGCTCAGGGTGCCAGGCAAAGTGGTTGCCCACCTATTGCTGATGCAAATTCGCAGCCAGCTGCTGAAGCTGCAGAGACTGACCGTATCCTAGCGCTTCGCGTACTGGTGGAGCGCCGACGTGAGTTTCGACAGGGGATGCTTGCAGCCAAAGTCGATCTCAAGTAGGCGTTTGATTCAGTGCATCGCGAGGCACTCTGGGATCTTCTGCTACTCCGTGGTACTGGCATTCCTCCGAGGACTACTGGTTTGCTGACTGGCTTGTATTCTGGGACAGAGAGCGCTTTTCAACATTTGTATAGACTGGGTACTGGGCAGAACTGTGGACCAGAGTAATTGCGGAGCATCCATTGGCAATACCAGGGTCACTGACCTTGTTTTTGCTGATGATGCAGCAATCCTGGCGGAGTCGCTAGAGGTTTTGGTGATGGCTCTCGAGGCACTGCACGAGGAGGCGAAGCCCTTGGGACTTCAGGTCTCCGGGGCCAAGACCAAGGTACAGGTGTTTGGAGGCTTGCTAGATGAAACAGTACAGTCTGTTCATGCGTGTGACGAGGACGTTGAGATATCTAAAAGTTTCACGTATCCTGGTAGCGTAGTTCATAACAACGATGAGTCTCGCCAGGAAGTCTTACGGCGGATTGGCCTGGCCCACGGTGTTATGGACTCGCTCAGCACAAGTATATGGCGTTGTCGATACCTATACAGAAGGACAAAGAATCGGATCTTCAAGTCCCTTGTGTTCCCTGTTGTACTCTATGGCTGTGAGACATGGACATCAAATAGGGACTTAGAGAGGCAGATTGATGCCTCTGGTAATAAATGTCTACGCAGAATCATGGGATATCGCTGGGATGACTTAGTATCAAACCGGCGACTACTCCGTGAGACTGATTCGACATATATTACCTGCATAGTCCGTCAACGCCAACTCCGGCTATACGGGCACGTGGCACATTAGAAATAGAAAATAGAAAATAATGACGCCTTTTTTTAATTATAAATACTACCTACCCACTTTTCAGTCATTATTTTACCGTACAGGCTTACTTTTGCCTTTTCCCTTTGACTACCGTATAGAAGCCATGTATCGTTTCATCTCCCGTCAGTTCAGCCTCTCTCTCTGCGTGTTGCCGCGTCCTCCCTCGTCTGTTCCTCGACCTTTGTTTCCCGTGACACACCTCATCACTCTGTTCCTTCACCGCACTTATTTCATGTGTGTAAGCCGCTTGGGGAGTGGTGGATATACTAAAAATCACTTGTCACGCAACCTTTTCATTATTGACTACATGTTGGCCTCTTTTAATATTCTATGTAAAGGATGAAGAAAATGTTTATCATGCCGTATATCAATAGTGTATTTTGATTCGCTATTGACGTCATGGTACAAAGTATACAAAGTGATTATCATAAATATTTAGTGTATATATATTACAACATAAAAAAACAATACATTATTCGATTACTTGACTATAAAAGTTAAGACCACAAAATTTATCCGACGCCGACACGACTAGTTCATCACTTACCGTTGCTGAGAGTATTGTTGTGAAGACACCCGCCTGCCCTGCGCACCTGGCTAATCCTCAGAACCACTAGGACGAAGGTATAATTATATTATAACGTATAACCCTGTATACCTAGAGTGTAATATTGTGACTCCTTTCTTTCTTTTCTCCTACTGCAAGCATCTCTAAAAATACGATCACTTTTTTCCTGGTCAGCTCGGGCTTTGTGGGGAAACAGAGGCTGTCCGCCTTGTGAGCATTGACGTACAAGGAACTTTATCACTTACGTGAAACAATACTTTGGTAATGACTGGCAAGGAAAAGAGCTTATCAGTGATATATATATATATATATATATATATATATATATATATATATATATATATATATATATATATATATATATATATATATGTGTGTGTGTGTGTGTGTGTGTGTGTGTGTGTGTGTGTATATATATATATATATATATATATATATATATATATATATATATTATATATATATATATATATATATGTGTGTGTGTGTGTGTGTGTGTGTGTGTGTGTGTGTGTGTGTGTGTGTATATATATATATATATATATATATATATATATATATATATATATATATATATATATATATATATATATATATATATATATATATATATATATATATATATATATATATATATATATATATATATATATATATATATATATATATATATATATATATATATATATATATATATATATATATATATATATATATATATATATATATATATATATATATATATATATATATATCGATTCATAGTATATTTCAAGCACTCACACAAAATCAATCACTATAAGTATTTGTAATGGACTCCGTAGATAATACACACCCACACACACACACACACACTCACATATGAACGCGCGCGCGCGCTCGCTTACTGGCACGCACACATATTTTCTTACGATTAACACTGCACTCAGGAAATGTCTGTCTATATCACAAAAATGACGCAATATTATCTAAATCTGCAAAAACATCATTGACGCGAAGGCTTTTAGGCAACAAAAGAGTCCACTCTTCGCTTGTTTCTGGATCGCGGCACCACACACTCCAGTCCCCAAGGCAGCCGTGGCCCCGCGCTGCGTAACTGCCTCGTCGGTGGGCGCGGCGACATGCTCGGTATGTACACAGGATCACAGATAATCAGGTTAAGCACAGACTCTTCCCATTTCATGCTTAACTTTTCGTTAAGTCGCTCTGGCAGCAGAGTGATTGTCGAGCTGTATAAGTATGTCGAGCTTATAAGTATTCATCGGCAGGCATTGCTTCGTCAGATAAATTCCGGTGATGCCACCAGCTTTTGTCTAGCTGGTAGAGTTGCTCATTTCAGTAGACAACACAGGATGGAGAGAAAGGCACTTAGGCGACAATCACTCCACGCCTGGCCTGGAATGGGAGCGTCTGCAGCCGTGCCCTTCACTGACAGCCTCGGCAGCTGTTGTGATGCCGACGCCTCAGGAGAGCAAGTCTCCCTCAGGTTAGGCTCTTGGACCTGGCCTTGTCCTCATCGGGCCGCAACGGCGTGCTCGTCTTTGCTTTTGGCTCAATCAGTCTCTTCGATACTTTCTTGATGAATGAAGAGGCCACTTTGTCCCCGGTTCTGAATTGAAGCGCTCGCAGGGACTTGTATCCTGTAATCATAGAAGGAAGTTGCTATATTGCTTTATAAAACTAACAAAATATGTGAGAGAGAAAAATCAATATAATCCAAAATTAATTTAAGTTGGTTTTACTTGAAGTAGGAGAGTGTTTTCGATTAGACTGAAACTACCTCTCATATGATATGCATAGGAGACGTAACTTCACTGAGCTTAAGATTGTATAATAAAAATAGTCCAAGACTTACCGATGTCGAGGCCTGGGGAGGTCATGGTGAAGCAGGTGTTGGGGACGGTGTGCACCTGGGAGGAGTCGACACACTGGAGCGAGGAGAACGGCACCACCGCCTCCCCGATGAACGTGTTGGTGAAGCCTAGGTTGTAGTCCTTCAGGGTGAGGAGGAGGAAGCCTGCGCGCACCCCGTCATCCTTCTTGCTCAGTTCACTGCGGGAGAGAATTAGGTTAGTGCATTCTTCAGAAGGGCGCCTGGAGGAGGTGGCTGCTAGGTGACGTGCTAAATGAGGCCAGAGAAGTATTGGCTCCCTGCTTAGTTGGGATTAATAGTTAGTTAGTTTTGCTTCCAGTAAGAATTTTCATGTTTTAAGTCTTGCAATGCATTCTTAATACCACTTACCTACTGAAATTGGCATTACTACACATATCACCTTAAACTAAGTCATCAGCATGTTGCACTAATAATGTTGCATTTCAGTAGCTCCATCACGGTCAAGTGTGTGATCACGCTTATTTCCTTGAAGAATGATTTTGTGATGCTAATTAGGCTTGCTTGGGGAACTTGTACTCGCGAGAAACTTACTACTCGAAGGTCTCCTCATAAACGGCTGGGTCTTGTTTGCGCTGCGTCTTTGTCTTGCGGATGGGGGCGGCCGGGAACCACTCTTGCGGAACCAGCTGAACCTTCACGTAAGAGTCGACGGGCTGGTGGGCGGTGGCGCCAAGACCCCCCCCGCGAGAGGTGATGCTGCTGGTGTCACTCTCCACCACCATGTCTTTCGCCATGATCACCTCCACGATCAGCTTCCCGGAATTCGTGAACAGGACCTGCGGCAGCGCGGGAACACCAACGGTGGAGAATGTTAGGTTTTTTGTTGGAGCCTTGATATATTAGGACGGTGATGGTCTATGGCTTCAGTTTTCTGATCACAGATTGTTTGGTTTTAATTGTAAAGTCTGATGACTCAATTTTGTCTTGGGAGACAATTATTATTATTGCGTTTGTGTCTGTATATGTGACACGACAGCGCTATATCGTTACTTGTTGCAAGTTCATTATATTCATGTTATCTTTGATCTTACCCTGACGTAGAGCCGAGCCTTGCATGGTAGGATTTCCTCCATCTGCTCATCGTAGCGCTCCTGGTAGTACTGAGCAATGAGGGACTCTGTTGACATCCTGAGACACTCCAGCAGCTCCATCAGGGACGTGTAGGCTGAGGAGGAAGGCTGATGTTACTGACCGCTTCCTGGCATTATTTATAAGTGGTTGCATTTTCTCTCCCTTCCATGGATCGGATCAATTTAGAAAGTGATAAACTTTTCAGTAAAAGTTTTCAGTTCTCACGAATTTGAGAATCTGGAAGAATGTAAAAGTGAAATGGAAAGCTTCTGGGAGGTTTTTGTAATGCTGTTTGTCCTACTCCGAACAATGGGGTTTTGTTATGTTGTTTGTCTTACTCAGATATATGGGGTTTTGCTATGTTGTTTGTCTCACTCAGATCCACGGGGTTTTGTAATGTTGTTTGTCTCACTCTGATCTACGGGGTTTTGCTATGTTGCTTGTCTCACTCAGATCCACGGGGTTTTGTAATGTTGTTTGTCTCACTCTGATCTACGGGGTTTTGCTATGTTGTTTGTCTCACTCCGAGCTACGGGGCTAATGAGTGGTCCTGGACTGGGCGGCAAAGGTCACTTGAATGGCCTCCGTGTGCACACTTACCAGGCGTCATGGCTGTCTTCTCGTCGAGGCCTTTACCGTCAGGCGGGGAGATGAAGTTCAGTGTGGCCTCTAGGATGCTGTGCACACCTCCGAAGTAGTTGGCTTTTCTTCGCTACAGAAACAATCAGCCTTATAAACACCATCCTCTGTTATTCTGATTACACATTTTAATAAACTCTAGCATGAAGGCAATAAACTCAATGTTACTTTGAATATATTTGCATTCTGAGAATATATTATTACTCTGAGACATAAATATAAACCAGTGACGTAGGCTAAGTTAGGATATTCATGACTAGAAAAGAAAAGGGTTGGGGAAAATGTTGTAGGGCTATAACGCATACCTCTCTGTTCCTCACGACGGTGGCGTCGAAGATCTCCACGACCACCTCCCACACACGCCACAGGAACCGGTTGAAGTTGGAGGCGTTGAATCGGTCGAGGGTGAGCTCCAGCGAGGGGTCCAGCACCTGGGCCAGGAGCGGTCGGCTGCTCTGCGCCTCACACGCCTCGTTCACCGCCCGCTCCAGTGTCGGTTTCATCTGTGGAGGGGTAGGCGTGTGACGCGGAGGCTCCAGTATTATATTTTGGTTAGTTTGAAAAGCAACTTAAGTAAAACCACTTGAAATACCATAATACTCAGCACACTTTGGATGTCCACGTATGTACTACTCATATATTGCTGTCCGGGAAATTGTCGGTTTGCATTTTAATTTCTAGTATATTACACAGTGTGCGTATCAGTATAGGGATGAAATGAACAGTTATCTTTTTGGGACTGAGATGAAAGAGGTAGGCGAGCTCACCTTTTCCAACACAGTGTTGATGAACTCGTTGACTTTCCCCTCCATGTTCTCCACGGCGTTGACGATGAGTCTGTCCACGGTGGCCTCAAGCTGGGCGGCGGCAGAGTCACCGCTGCCTACCGCCCGGATTTTCAGGAGCAGTTCTTGGAAGCCGAACTGGGTTGGCAGGTTAACCATTTCCATCCTCACCCGCTCGATGTTGTTCAAACCGACGCAGATCTGGGGAGGGAATGCCAAATTGATTAATTACATATGAGCATAATAATAATTAATTAAACAGCGTGTTCCAAAGAACTTATCGCCTGGCATAATGATCAATATTTTATTTTGAAGATGGCCGCCATCATTCATTATTGAGGGAGATAAAGTTTTCGCCGTTATCAGTGTGTTTGCTTTCGTTTGTTCGACTGTCTGTCTGTTTACAAAATGCCTTTAAAATGAGTTGACGTAGGCACCAAATACATGAGAAAACCCTTAGATGAATATCTCAGACTGATACACTTTTTGGAAAACTATGATAGGAACTGACTGAATGGTAGCAAATTAATTATAAAGAAAAAACTGAGTTATTGGATGACTTAGGGGGGCCATATGGAACTCCCCCTCCCTGTGCTTTGAGGGCAGACTATGAGAGAAGGTACCCGAAGTGGTTGGGTTAGCTAATCACCCAAGCGATTTACCTGCTCGGTGATAAAGACGCGCGTTATATTCTCCTGCTCTTTGAAGATCCCCTCTACCTTCGCCTGAATAAGATTGGAGTAAGAGATCACACAGGAACAGATGTCTTCCAGGATCTTGGTGAGCACCACGGCGCTGTTCTCGGGATCAGGCCAGGCCAGCTTCTGCCACCAGATCTTGACCTGTCGAGTAACGAACCATGATCTATTACATCTAAATTACGACAATAATGTTGGATTTTATGCAGTTTCATGATTTTATTATATATATCATTTGACTCAATGTTTAACTTTGGAAGGCACACAAAGAAGAGGCGTAATACTCACCTCATTGAAGACACCGAGTGTGTCAGAGGCCGAGGAACTGAATTTACAGTAGTTATCTTGGGGCTCCAGTGTGTCTAGCTCCACGGCTCTTTTGATCATGCTTCGAGCCCGGCAGAGGGCCAACTCCAGCCACCGCAGGACGCCCCGCGAGAACCAGCGGTGGTACTCCCTCACTCCAGACTCAGCGCGGGCCTCATCCGGCAGGGTTTCGCCCAACCTACCCAGGGAGAAGCAGGTGAACGGTGCTGGAAACTTCTCAGGACATATATGCATTCCGTAAGGGTACCAATTTTAGTTCCCCCCTTCCCCTCTTACTGATGCCCACACAACATTTACTCACTGGTGGAGGCGGCCGAGGTTCATGTAGAGTTCCCAGAGAGAGGTGCCCACTCCCAAGCTGTACTCGCACTCCTCCGTCTCCTCCTCATCGTGGTTGCCTCGTGCTGGCAAACGATTGTAGATGTTCATGACTAGTGGCCTGACGCACGGGTTCATCTTTTTACTCACCATCAAGTAGGTGGTCTGCATGTAGGGAATGTTCATCTCCCTGTGGACAAGAAACACAAGTTGAGTCTACACACATGCGATACGTAATGTTACCTTAACTGTTCCTCTGGTGCGGTCGAACTGTGTTGCATTGATCTTATGGTGTCTTAGCATAAGTTTACGAGCAACATATACTTGAATCACTATTAAACGGTTCACCTCCATGTTGATTTTTTATTTATTTGGAGTGAATGAAATTCAGAATAAAAATAAAACACTGCTGAGTTCTTACTTCATGAAGATGGCATTGTAGGTGTTGGCAGCGATGGAGAGGAAGGTATGGGTCTTCTTGAGGATGTTGATCACGTGGGAGATCTGCTCGTCGGTGGTCCGCACGTCCCGCAGCTCGTCGATGGCCTCCGTCCACCTGCCAATCACAAGGGTTTCTCTTAACGTTTTATTTTCTCCTGTCATTTCCAGCTAACAGTCACTCCTTCGGTCCTCTTTTATAAATATTTTTCATCATCTGACACCTAATAATAATAATCTAACTTGCACCTTTTTGCTATCATAGCGAAGTTTACTTCATGTTTAAATCACAATAACAGGGAAAATATAAATTCCAGAAAAAAAGCCAATGATGGGGAAGGGGGATGATAGCCTGCATCAGGTGACGGAGAGTGCTCATGCATCATTTCTGGTATGTTACTATGGTGGCAGTGACATATCAAGTATACGGTTCACTGATGGTGGTGATCCGGCGGAATACTCTGCTCTCCTTGCCGCACCACACTCCTGAGGCGAGTAAAGAAGTGGCCGGGACAAAGAGCTTTCCTTACCAGTTTTTAGCGTGCGTGGCCAGGCAGGAGGTGACCATCTCATGCAGGTGTGGGAGGCCCTCCATGTCCAGCAACGCCCTGGTGCCTGCGTGGTTCTGCATGCACTGGAAAGTTCTGCAGAAGGAAAGGTATTCGTTCAGTGGAGCGAAAAGAAAGATTGTTTGTTGTAAAGTTCAACTTTTTACATGTGATTTTCCTTCCATGATATACTTTTTTGATATGCTTGACATCGGTCTTTTCTTGAAGTTTGCCGTATTTATAAAAAGAGTAAGAGAATGCGGGGAAAGGGAAAATGATATATACCATACATAGGTATTTAATTCTCTCTTTGTAGTCACCTCCATCTCAGATACACTTACTTGAGTGTGAACGAGAGTTGTCGCCTGGCAATGATGCCTGAAGAGGGCGGGAAGGCTTTGTGCAGATCCTTGAGCCGCTCTTTGTGATCATGCACGAACCTGGCGAAGGAGAGTCGCAGCTCGAGCATCTCCTCTTCCTGGTACAGATTCTTGGACATCGCCGCCTGGACACTCCGCAGCCGGGAGAAAATCCATTCACCATCTGCCCTGGGAACAGGGCTGCACACTTTCCACCACGCCAGCTGGATGGCGGCGTCGCTTAGGTCAAGCATGATGGCGTATTGTGCCAAGGACGCTGCTCCCGGACCACTTAGGTGGCCGTCCCAAGGCCTCAACCATTCGCTGTCCTGTTGGAGATGAAACACACGTGAGGCAAGATGAACACGTCAGTGGTCGGACGCTACTAATAGAGACATTTTCCCAAGGGATTATTTAAGCAAAGTGACTTTCCTTTCCTTGTTACTCAAACAGCTTCAAGAATTCCTTGCTTCCACTGGACAAGTGAAGCACAATATTGTTCAGAGTACGCATATTGATTACCCTTTAAATAACAAGCATTAAAGCACGATAAGCTTTATTTTGTAGGTATAATTGTAGGTTTATTTTGTAGCATTGATAATTAGCGATGAAGGGGCTTTATTTCCCACCTCGTTGTTGTTGTTGGTCGCGGTGAGCTGGTGGTGCACGAGGCGGGCCAGCAGGGCGTCGTACGACTGACGACTTTTGTTCTCCAGTGGAGCCTTCGAAGTAACGGTGCCTGCGAGGTGGATGCTCCCGCGCTCCTTGGAGCGTTCTTCGTTCTTTTCCAGCATGAACCATCCGTCAGCCCCTCGTTCACTCAGGTCCTGAAAATTGTTTTTGATTAGGTGTCGTATCACTTTTATCTATCAACATGGATCATTTATCTGACGAAGCACACGGGCGCGCGCACGCATGCACACACGCACACACACACACACACACACACACACACACACACACACACACACACACACACACACACTCACACACACACAATGCGAAAAGTCACAACTTCATGCAAGCAGCTTCTCACCTTAACATTGACGACGACTTGGCCGAGCAGATGTGATGTCTGCTGTTGCACCTGAGCGGTGGTGCCCCGGACCAGGCGGCTCATGCCCTTGATGTCCCGCACCGCCGTCAGCGCGTGCCGCATCTTGACGGGGTCGTGCTCGTGCCTAAAGACAGTCGACGTCATAAACCTACTTCAAAAACACAACCAACGTGCGTATTTCCTCATACAGTTCAAAGTGTAATTTTCATTGTACTTTGACAAAACGAAAAAATGAGAGTATTGCTTACCAAACCTCCAGCCGCAGATACTCCTTTTGGAAATTGGATATGGGTCTGAAATTCAAAACATGAAAATAAGATATTATAATTGTCAATCTTGACCAAGAATGTGATCAGTAAGACACAGCAGATCAAGAAACAATAGTCAGGACAGCAAGACAACTCACAAAGTAAAGTCTTGATTCCATTTTGGCCAGAGTGTGTCTTTCTCGAGCCTGGTCCTGTGGGAGGCGTTGCCGCTGGGCACTATCACTATCACGTACGGGTTGGTCGTTCCTGAGGGCAGACGGATTGTTTATAACAGCGGATACAATCGTGAAAGCAAATATATTTCTCAAGTATTATAACAATTACATTATTGTAAAAAGTTCCTGCTTGTCTGTGCGGTTCAGGCGAATACTATAACCTATATAGTGTTATGGGTAGAGGTGAGGCGTGCGTGCCAGAGAATGACAAGCGCAGCCCAGTTACAGGATTGACTGTCGCATATAATCTCACCTTTGACGGTCTTTGGGCGTAGGTCTTTGGCCTCCTTTATGCTCAGCTGAAGGTTGACTTCCGGTGGCTAGTGAAAGGGGGAACAGATAGTGTCAGCGACGTCAGGGCTTGTGATTGAAAAAAAGTAGTAATGCCACTGCAGATTAATGTATAAGTTATTTGTAAATTGGATCTCTGAGCAGTATTGCATCGAAGTTTTATTCCATCTCTAAACTCTGTCCAATATATGGGCTCCTCATTACCTTGCCGAGCCTTCACTCACCGGTCTGCTCCGCACGTCAGCGCGGAGTCGGTCTATCGTCTCCTGGCTGACCTGAAAGGCCGCCTGCAGCAGCTGCACCACCTGCTCCATGTGCACCTCGCCGCGTGTGGACGGGCCGCCGAGGTCACTCTCTCCGCCCACCTTCCACACGCCCGTCACCGTGCCGCCCATCAGGGAGTGCACTGAATACAGCACGTCCGTCAGCAGCTCCTCCGTCTGTAGGGGAGGGAGAGGCGCATTAGACCAGCGGCACAGGGGTCGATGGGATGCCTCAGGATGCGGATATTCTCTCTCTCTCTCTCTCTCTCTCTCTCTCTCTCTCTCTCTCTCTCTCTCTCTCTCTCTCTCTCTCTCTCTCTCTCTCTCTCTCTCTCTCTCCACACACAAAAAATGAAGAGAGAGAGAGAGAGAGAGAGAGAGAGAGAGAGAGAGAGAGAGAGAGAGAGAGAGAGAGAGAGAGAGAGAGAGAGAGAGAGAGAGAGAGAGAGAGAGAGAGAGAGAGAGAGAGAGAAACCCGTTATACTACATGTTCTCTGGGATTTCCCGTTTTTCTGCAGCCTGGTAAAGTATCACGCACCACCACAAATTTTTCCAGCTTGCAAAACCCGGCAGGTCTCTTCCCCAACCCTCCCAAGTTTATTTCCCTCTACACTGTCTGGAAATGCCGCACCGGTCCTCTTCCTCACCGTCATTCCGCCTTGCCGTGTACGGGCATTGCAATCACTGTGCACCACCCCGTCATTCCCTCATTCCTCCTCACGCTCCTCGGCTCCTCTCTCCCGAGCTGCCGGCACGAGCCTGTCTCAGATTGTCACATCCGCTCTGTCTCAGTCTCTCTCTCTCTCTCTCTCTCTCTCTCTCTCTCTCTCTCTCTCTCTCTCTCTCTCTCTCTCTCTCTGTGTGTGTGTGTGTGTGTGTGTGTGTGTGTGTGTGTGTTCGTTCGTCCGTGTGTGCATATTAGTAAAGAACTTGTGGCAGTCTTTAATTAAAAATACTAAAAGTTTTCTAATCTCTGTTCAAAACGTTTACTTCTTTTGATGTTTCGTTATCTTTTGTTTTCGGTGTAACTTATTTACGAAGGTTATGGTCAAGAAAGCAAACATTGAAGCACAGCGTTTCCTCTTGACCCTCAGATAACCCCAGCCCGGTAAACCCCGCCTCGAAACGTTTGTGCTCGGGAGACAGATATAGAGAAAGGGATTTTTTTTTTAATTTTATTCCTAGAGTCAGTTAACTCGTACAAAATAACCCCCACGCTCTCTCTCTCTCTCTCTCTCTCTCTCTCTCTCTCTCTCTCTCTCTCTCTCTCTCTCTCTCTCTCTCGTGCGTATTTCCTCGAGTTATTTTTTTTTCATGAAAGCCCTCTCACTGGAGTGGCAGCTGAAAAAGATAAATGATAACCTCCTAAATGACAAGTATTCCGTTTGAATGAATTTACCGCTAACATTTAAGTGTCAGTAGGCGGCCTTTCATTGTTGTAATCTCCACCATTCTTGAGATACAGAAAAGAAACACATATTTAGACAACATTTTTTTTAGGTGATTATTCGCTGCATCCAAATATAAGAATGTGATCTAAGGGGAATAAACAAGCTGCTCTGAAAGCCGTGTACGAGTAAGGACAATTGAAACAGAAACTAAACAGTACTGTACAGCAGAGGTCATCGGCAGGGGGCTTAAACCAAGGCCATCTAGAGGGGAGATGGCCTTGGTTAAACTGAGCAAACAGCAGGGGTTCTCAGCTGGGATTAGTGGCAGGGGAAAGTGGCACATTTTAGCGGGAGTGATTAATGGCGGAGGTTATAAGCATGGGTTGTTGGCATGGGTTTTGAGCATGTATTGGTATCAGATCGAGGTTTGTAGGAGTGTGAAGCAGGGAGTAAGCGGCAGGGAGGCTGGTAGGGTTAGGCGGGACAGGGCGATCGTGGTGACAGGGTGAGTCAAGGTTGAGCAGCAAGACAGGAACTGCGCTGCCGGGGTCTGATGTCTCGGTTTTGCTGCTGTTGTTGTTGTTGTTGTTGTTGTTGTTGTTGCATTTATTATTATTATTACTATTATTATTATTATTAATATTATTGTTATTATTATTATTATTATTATTATCATTGTTGTTGCGGAAGCTGTTATCATCATCCTCATCCTCTTTATCTTCACCATAATCACTACCGTAAATATTGTTTTTTATATCATCAATAAAAAAAAAAAAAACTTCTTTTCTTCTAGTAATGGTGGTGGTGGTACTAAATGTGTTATTTTTTCTCTGCTTTGAAGTGTTCGGTAATATCAGGCCGTGTTCAAGCTCATCTTAACCCGACGTCCCTCGCCGAGCCGTCGCACGGACTGCAGCCCTAACTCCCCACACCTCACGCAGCTCTATGAATGGGTTGGGTTGGACTTTTGTTACATAACTCATACAGCGCGATTTAGTGCTCTGTCTATATTTTTTTTAACTAAGCCAATGGTTCTCAATTCGTTAAAGACCACGGACCACCAACCCAATAAAAAAAAAAATCACGGACCAATTCATTTTTGAGTTAGAATAAATCAAGCACACACAACAAGCATTTTGGTTTGAAAGATATTTCTTCAACACTGAATTTCGAGAAATTATATAAAAAAAACAGAAACCATTTTTCGAGTGTTATATGTGGGCACGCGGCAGCTGCAAGGAATATGGTAGATGGCTCGTCACCTCGACTTGCACAGTGAATCTTAGATATTCATATTAGAATAACTTAAGTTTAGAAATTGAAAGTGACTCGAAATGCAACTCAGCATCTACAACTTAAAGATTGCCAATATATTTCTTAAATAGGAATAATATGATAAAATGGATGACCATTTATTTATTTTGGTTAAATTGTTCGTACTGAATTTTCAGTAAATCTAATATTATGTACATTCATTTTCCAATTTATTGCCAAATACAGTGGACGTCTTGTGGACCACCCAAAAAGTCGCCATGGACCACCAGTGGTCCATGGACCTCCAGTTGAAAACCACTGAACTAAGCAATCTTAATGTGTTAATATTCAAACCTGAGTTTTAAAGGGGCTACAGCGATGGTCTACTTCAAGAAAGATGATTTATTATATGACTGAACCATAAAGCTTATCCATGAGAACCACGCCAGACAACTCTTGACGTCGTTGTGTTGTTCACTGAAATTTTAATTGCGATATTTAAGTTTATGGAGACATAGGCGGATCCAGGGGGGGGGCCACGGGGCCATGGCCCCCCCCAAACGCTCTGAGAGTATGTTTTGGCCCCCCCCAAAGAAATTCGTTACAGATACTGTCAGCCTCCCTCAATCATATACATATCATGTAGAACTCGATAGTCGATACTGCATCGCTCTACTACATAAAACAAAATCCAATTCTATGGCCTCAATGCACAAGCGAATCGGAATTAAGCGCTGAGAAGGAAGGCCTCTTCGGCCAATCAGCGATTAGGGAAAATACCAAGGTTGAGCTTCAGCAAGGACTTCTAAATATAGAATTTACTCAGGGCGTGCGCTGTCGAATCTTTAGCCCATAAACCTCGGGCTAGGGGTCTATTGTCACTCTCCCAGCGCGCGAGCGATACTGCAAATTTTTGGAAAAATAGGTGTTGTTCACCAATGCCCTGTGTGGTAATTTCAAACGAAAACATAATAGTTTTTACTGCTATCTCATCGCCAATCCTTCCTCCTCTGCTCCTCATGATGAAAGATATTGGAAGTGTCTAGGTTGAACCACGGCAGAGATATGATGTTGGGAAGAGGTACCATTTTCGGCCAAGCCGAGCGCACTTGTTCGTGCGGGTGCTGTTGACCTGGGCCTTGGTCTCCTGCCTCGCCCCGCGCCATCACACAGTACGTAGGCATCCTTTCCTACCAGCTCGATTATTCATATTAGGCTACATATTTCGTATGTTTGACTCTCATAAAAAATACCTTCTTCCGAAAATAAATGTTTTTTTTTATTACATGCAGAAAAAAGCTTCCATAAGCACAGTACAATTATGGCATATATACACTCATTAGGCTACATATTACGCAGGTTTGACGCTCATAAAATAACTCTTTACGAAACTGAATGTGAATGTGTTACATATGGAGGCAAGAAGACGGGGTTGTCAAGATTAAAAAAGGTCAAGGCTGATGAAAGCAATGTTTTTAAATATTACGATGTGATTATTGTGATTCTTATATGTTATATATTAATATATGCTTAATAAAGACCAAAAGTATTCTGGATCTAATTCTTGAGTTATGCCCCTGAAAAGCACAATGCAATCCGATGTGACTTAATTCCATGTGTACAGTCCGTCGTCGATGAACAGTTGGCCCCCCCCAAAACTCAAGGCTGGATCCGCCCTTGATAATGGAGATATTTCACTTCCATGTGTTTGGCATGGGACTTATTTCACGCCCAGTTGTTCTTGTGACAACAGATACGAACATGAGGCACGTAACAGCGTGACAGCAAAGGGAGACGCAAAGCAAAGCAAATCCTAATGTTGACAATTGAGGATTATATTACCTGAAAGCCCCATTGCCGTCCAGAAACTATGCTGCTGATGCTATGATTACTGCTGGAACTGCTGCTGTTCCTGCTGCTGATGCTGCCTCTCTCGCTGTCTTCATAAAATCCACTGCTGATAGTGTCACTTAACCTCTTGTCTATGTCATCGTCAAATGTTGTCAGTTCACTGAAGTTGAATTGGAAATAATTGTTATCTTTCCCGTTAGTTATGAAGAAAGTAGAATTTTCTCTTTGGTGTATGACACACTTGGCATGGCGCCTGGAGTGCCTTCTGCTGGGGCGTCTGAAGAACACATGATTCAGTACCTCAGGGTCGGAAGGTGTATCGTGTCGTCTCCTTCGGTAGCCGCCGAACACAGCAGACCTGGCCTGCTGCAGCTCCTGTGAGATGATAACTTCCTGCATGGTGGTCGTCAGGTCGCTTTTTCAGGGATTTTCTTCCTCTATAAGTACTTATATCACCACCGTCTCACAGACATTATAATGGAGACATTGCAATTAAAGGCAGAATTATACTGTTTTCGTACAGTCTTCCATCGCTTCTGTGATCTGATGTGATGCCTAATAGCTCACAAAACTGAGTATAGAGAAACAGAGCACAGGACGCCCACTGTTCGCAGTGGCAGACGCCTCCCAAGTGACTGGCTGGTAAGCGCTGTCCGTAGTGCTATCCTTCTTTCCGGTCACGTGATAAAATAGTTTCAAGCTCCTTTCTCTATACGTTCGTAAGTCCATGTAGTCTTCAAGAAAAACAGTGAATATCGTTTATGGGACTTCAAAATCTAGTTAAGCTTCGATGTCACTTATTCTTCGCGTGTCATTTAATGTTTTTACTTTTCATGTCTGTCTGCGTTGATGATATTTACTCATCTTTCAACCCCAACGAGAGTCACACATCATTTGTTGAGAAAAGATGAAAATAGATAAGAGGTAAGTAAGGGTCCTCTCCCACATAGCCGATTTCGCACTACGATGGTCCACGATGGCCCATCCCTCAAAATCGGCGTTGGCTGTCGTGGACCGTAGTGTGTCATCGTGCGATTTCAGACCGAAAATGGGTCACAACGACATGGCGAGGGAGGATCGCACGTCTACGCACGACTATATCGCATACAACGACGACTGTCGAGCGGGCATCGAGGCTTGGCCGCACGACATCGCACGACATCGCATGACATCGGCCGACATGTCGGCGCATATGTCAGTACGGCAGCGTACGACGTACTCGATGACAGCCCGACATGAACGATGGCCTTTCGAATATCGCACGACTGTCGCTCGAAGGGCGCACGACACCACAACGACGTCGAGCGCAAGTCGTGCACTTACCGTGGGTGGAGGTGGTATATACATAAACCGGTGGCCCATGGTGACACGGCACAACGGTGTAGGTGTGTCTACCCTGTAACTTGAGATAGGTACAGGCAGGAGGAAGGACCCTTGGGCGGCTGAGGAAGGCGGTGAAGGTGGTGATGGGCGAAGCAGGTAGCGTGAGTGGACGCGAGGAGACCGGCGAGCAGACAGGGGCGATGGAGCGTAGTGTCGTCAGCCGACGGGCGCGCGGTATACTACGGGGCAGCGGGCAGCCTCGGGCATCTGTCGCTGGCAAGCGCGCGCGATTTAAACCGTCGGCCGACTATGAGGATTATGTCGGACGACGTCTTGGAGCCATCGCACGTCCCCCCCCCGACATCGGCCGACATCGCACGACGTCGTACGCTGCCATCGTGGGTATCGAGCTGTCGGCCAGCGTCGGCCGATTATTTTGAACATTCCAAAAAAATCGGCGGTCGTCGCCGATGCTCCGCTGTCGGCCGACGTCGGCCGACCCCCGTCGACCGACATAAGGGATTATTCGTGCAAGCAGCGTAATCCTATGCCGATGGCTATACTTTTGACGCCGATGCTCACATTTCGGAGCATCGTAGACCATCGTAGTGTGAAATCGGCTATGTGGGAGAGGAGCATAAGTCTACTTTAGAAGACTTGTATTTAATTAATTCTATTAATATTTTTTTAGTGCGTGCAGTTGAGCGTGCAAGTGTGTGTGTGTGTGAGGGGGGTGAATGTGTGTGTGTGTGTGTGTGTGTGTGTGTGTGTGTGTGTGTGTGTGTGTGTGTGTGTGTGTGTCTGTGTATGTGTGTGTGTGTGAGTGTGTGTGTGTGTGTGTGTCATATAAAAAAGTCAACTAGGCGCTGATCCGTCATTACAGGTCACCGTTTCAGTAGTTACCCCAGCACCTACCCCGTGACCCGCCCACCAGTGGCATCGTTGTGTGAGGGTACGTGCACTCGACAACGCTGCTCACTCACCGCATGACATTACGGGCCCGGATGAGCGTCAATGCCTTAGCTTCCCGGCACCACTCGCCTGGTTCGGTTCACAGTGGGAATCTTCACCTCACTTGACAACCAACGTTTTCTTGTTAAAAAAAAAAAACAGGAAATCAGCGTACGTTTACATACAACATACAGCGAAGGAAGCAAGCAACACGATGCACATGGTAAAGTACCCTTGCTATACCTGATCCGCTCGACTTTAATTTCTAACACAAGAAACGATAACTTTTTACATGATACCAGTCCACTAACTCCTCACCGTCTAGACTCTAGGGTGATAAGATAGTGGTGATAATAGGATGCTATCGTCAGTGCGTCGCGACGAATACAAAGAGGTCTTCGTCCGCGATGGTATGTTGTCTCCCGTGGCTCAAGTGACTGCGTGGGGCCAATAAGTGCCTCATTCCTAAACATTTCGGCGCCCAAGTACACATATTTGATAAGGCTTTCGTAGGAGTTCTGAACATTGCCAGGGGTAGTTTTATGTCCTTTCTGGTAGTTTGACCATTTTTGTGTACCTTGAACCTAAATAATTACATTAGAACCTGCTTGATCTCCTTTCCGGCTTTCAGAATTAAATGATATGAGAGGCAAAAGCATCTGAGAATATTGACCTCGTTAAGTCTGTGTGGAGCCCGGTTTTACTTCAGCAAAAAGAGGTTCATTTAATTATCGGCGCCCGTGGTCACCGCCGACAGGAACGTGGATAAATTTATGTGTACTGTACTGTTAGGTACTATTTGAGAGAGAGAGAGAGAGAGAGAGAGAGAGAGAGAGAGAGAGAGAGAGAGAGAGAGAGAGAGAGAGAGAGAGAGAGAGAGAGAGAGAGAGAGAGAGAGAGAGAGAGAGAGAGAGAAATATGCTCTGAATAAGAAACAGTGGCTTTGGGAAAACTGAACCAACAACAACAACAACAACAACAACAACAAAATGAGGAACCAGCTTGGAATTGAGTGGTTGTCATGTTGGATCATACCGCCGATGAAGACCGTTGCTTAGGCCATCCACCTTATACTAATTATCCTCAGGGGTCTGTCAGGGAAGCCGGACTGAAGGGCAAACTACTGCTTGATGAGGAGTTGGCGAGGGACACGGCGGGAAGATTCAGGCAAGGATGAGATCTGCGTTCGGATTCTCACACATTTCGGGTCTTACACATCCACATTTGCTAAGGCTTTCGTAGAGGTTCTGGGCGTTTTCATGGGTATTTTTAACCCCTTGAATGTGGATTTCCTACGGTCATACCTCACCACGCTAATGGAATGGAGCGAAAAGTGGCTGTTACAATTCAATGAAGAAAAATGTAAAGTCCTGCACCATGGGAGGGGATATCCAGCACACCAATACCACATGGGAAACACTCCACTATCCACCACAGAGGCAGAGAAAGACCTGGAACTATATGTTATCAGGCTACCAGGGAAGGCCAAATCCGTGTCAATCGAAGCGGACGGGTCAAGGGCCTAGTGATAGTTGACGAGACTTCTGCACCATGAACATAAAGAAAACAGTCATGAGAACTCGGTTAATCATATCTGGAGCCTTTGAAAATAGTCGTGACGAGAGCCCCAAGCGTTTGAAAATAAGGGCCCGGGTTATATCGAAACGAGGGATCATGGTAACCTCTCTGTGGAATTTCAAAGTCACCCCCAAAGCAAGTTTCGTTTTCTTTTTTATTTGCTGCTCGAACAGCGGGCCCTATGAATTATCAAGCACGGTATGACGCTGGAGAGGGTGAGCGCTGGAGCTGAATGTAATTATCGTGTCTCTAAGGTTTCCGAAATATTTCAAGGCCTGGAAAAGGATTTACTTTCTTGGGTGACAGACGGCACTTTCCACTGAGATACCGTCCACTCCAGGTTCGTCTCCTCTGTATTCCGAATATTTTCGCGGATGGGTGTGTAATGGACGGATGTGCGCACACGTAAAATGCGTAATTGCAGAGGCATGGTAATTCTGGGACATAATTAACAGAAACAC
The DNA here is from genome assembly GCF_024679095.1 of Eriocheir sinensis. Taxonomy (NCBI): domain Eukaryota; kingdom Metazoa; phylum Arthropoda; class Malacostraca; order Decapoda; family Varunidae; genus Eriocheir; species Eriocheir sinensis. The sequence continues at coordinate 20,254,840 of NC_066523.1, read as the reverse complement.
GTGAAGAAAACCTGGATGGAAAAAGTTCAGCCATTATCCTCGCCAGCAGCACGTGCTCATTATCTCGCATGCAAAACGCGCACATAAAGAGCAACAAATCTGACCTCACCGCGATTTTGTCAAGTCTTTCTACGGCAAGGTAACAAAAATCTCCACCCAAGGACGCACGCAGGAAGTAATTACTGACTCACGCATAAAACTGTTGGGGGACCTACTACCGAGAGAGAGAGAGAGAGAGAGAGAGAGAGAGAGAGAGAGAGAGAGAGAGAGAGAGAGAGAGAGAGAGAGAGAGAGAGAGAGAGAGAGAGAGAGAGAGAGAGATGGGGGAGACAGGAAGTATGGAAATAGAGATAATTAGTTATAATCATAAGGTTTCGTCGTATGGATGAGGAGCATAGCTACGTAGATCAGAAAAGGCTGTTTTGCAGTATGGAAAACAAAGAAATTGATCTTCCATTTTCAGTGTGCGAACCCACAGTCCTCTAAGGTTCTAAGAGGCAGTGATGGTTGGCCAAGGTTTATCCTGACGTTATAGGCCTGTTTTTGGTAACGTCTCCTGTTTCACCTCTGCAGCGAAGCCACAGTATTGTGGTCTGGCTCGGCGACGACGACGACGAATGGATAAGTGCTCTGACCACGCAGAAAGGTATCCTCTCCCCCTGAGTTACAAGGAAAATCAAATAAATGTCACGGAGGTGGTCAGAGAAGAAACGTTCTGAAACATATTTTTAGCCAACACCCTCACAGCCTGTTCATGTGTGCTGTCATTGTGTCCGCGGAACAGCCAGGAAGCATCAGGCGTCGGGATAGAGGATGGTTCTGTGTGAAACGTTCCGGAGGGGCAGCGGAAAACAAGGAAGCCCTTCAAAGCAAGCATACACACACACACACACACACACACACACACACACACACACACACACACACACACACACACACACACACACACACGTGTGGGTACAATAACAAACACCGGGAGAACTTTAAATCCTGCTCTTGTGCGGCCCTTGAATCGCGATCCGGTTTTCGGAGTGTATGAGTACTGGGTCTGTGTGTGTGTGTGTGTGTGTGTGTGTGTGTCTGGCATGCAGTACATAGACACACACACACACACACACACACACACACACACACACACACACACACACACACACACACACACATCCTCCGCCAGGTCATACAGGCCTCTGACTGACTCGGCAATCAGGCGGTTCGGGCAGTGGATTACGCAACACCCCTGGATTAAAGTGACAAATGAGCCAGACGTCAACCACAAATGGGAGCAGTACCACCACACAATTACCAGCGCCTACCACATCTTCCCCGGCAAGACGTTCCCAGTTCATCCGTCTAACGCCCCCTGGATCTACCCCACCGTCAAGAGGCTCATCTCGCAGAGAAACAGGTCCCACAACACAGACCCTGCCTGCTACAGACAGCTCAGGAACAGAGTCATCAGGGAGATCAAAGCTGCCAGAGCGAACTATTATCCAGATCAAATACACCATCTTAAATAGGCCAACAACAGACAGTGGTATCACAAGGTCAGGTCTTTTTATGGACTCGGCAAACACTCACCCTCCTTCCCTTGCACTTCACATTCACCACCTGACCGAGCGGCCGAGGAGATAAATACCCATTTCGCGGGTATCTGTCAAAGCCTCCCAAAACTTGATCTTACCGCCCTCCCCACATACCTACCATCCCCCTCCCCACCCCCCTCCGTCCAGGAGGTTGATGTTTTCAGTAAATCAAAGAAATTAAGGACACACAGAACTATCACGCCCACTGACCTCCCAATCAAATTTATAAGGAATTCGCCCCTGAACTTGCCACCCCCACTTGCTCCATAATAAATACTTCACTTGAACAAAACACTTGCCCAAGCGACTGGAAAATTTCCTACGTCACTCCCATCCCCAGTCCCTAAACGACCTCAGGCCAGTCGCCATCACTCCCGTCCCCAGCCTCATTTGTGAAGACTTCATTTTTAACTGGGTTTATGATGATATTAGTAGCCTCATAGACATCCAACAATTTGGCAACATGGAGCGTTCCTCCACCACTCATTGCCTGGTCAGCTTTCTAGATTTCATACACAGCCACCTGGACAAACGAGACACCTCCCTTGCCCTTGCTTTTGTCGACTTCAGGAGAGCATTTGACCTTGTAGACCACACTGTTGTCATTACTAAGGCCATGAGCTGGGGCTTCACCCTAATCTCGTCTCGTGGCTGTCTGATTTCCTCAGCGCACGCCAGTAAATAGTTCGCTCCCAGGGCCCTAACTCCTCCCCTCTACAGCTGACGTGTGGCGTCCTGCAAGGCACCAAAATTGGTCCTATATTCAGGCATGGACGGTGGACAACAGTGCCACAATCAACCTCACCAAGACCGTGGTGATACACGTCTGCTCCTCCAAGAGAGATGTGCCACCTTCGCAGCTGTCAATTGGCTTACACCACCTCCAGGTTGTCCAGTCCACCAAACTACTCGGCATCACTGTGGACAACCAGCTCAACTGGAAGCTCCACGTCTCCAACACCGTCAGAGCAGCCTCCTACAAGCTGTACATGCTGAGTAGACTCAGGACGCTGGGGGCACCGGCTGCTGAGCTGTGCGGCATATACACATCATTTATACTGCAAAAACTCATGTATGCCTCCCCGGCGCGCGCGTGGTCATCCTCCCTTACCCTCACCCAACAACAGCAGCTTGAGAAGGTACAGAAGAGGGCATTCAGGGTCATTTTAGGCCCTGATTACCAAGCCTACGACAATGCCCTGACCACCCTGAGTCTCCCGAGGCTCTCTGACAGGCACCAGGACGCCCTCAGAAAATTCGGCATCACCTTGCTACACCATCCTCGCCACCGCCACCTCCTGCCACCCGACGCGCCTCCCCCACCCGCTTCACCAAGCACCACAATAAACTAACCCCCTTCAATGCGCCGCGAACCGACCGATTCAAACGAAGGGCAGTGCTGGCGATAGTGTGGATGATAAACAATGCCTAGCAGTGATAGCCCTGTTAACCCGGTAGCAGCGGCGGGCCAAATTTGTGACTTTACCGTGTACCAGCTATGAGCCAAATTTTTACCATGATATAAACCCCCGAAATAGATGAAGCGTAAACTGATCACAAATGCGTTGGTACTATATATTATGAAATGGTTTGCGTGAGTGATGATTTTTTCTCATTAATTCGCTTAGAGGGGCCTTTAAGATACATGATCCCCGCAGCTACCAGGTTAACCCAAAGGGCCGCGGTGTAGATTAGCACCTCGCCGCCATCCTCTCTCTGCCTCCTTCACACTACCCTCCCTCTCCTTTTTGTCTCTATTAGTTTGTCCGAAGACGGCCCGTTAAGAGGGAAAAGATCGCTCCCCCCTGCACGAGGGAGCACGGGCCTAAGGGTCGTATTTTAAAACATTTCGTCGCCCAAGTTCACATATTTGACCTGGCTTTCGTAGGAGCTGTAGGCCTTTCCAGGGGTAGTTGTATGACCCTGGTGGTAGTTTGAACCTTCTTTTGTGCCATGAACCTTAAAAAACACTCATGAAAAGCAGATTGATCCCCTCTTTGACCTTTAGAAATAGTTGATGTGAGGAGCGATGGTGTCTTAAAATACGGCCGGACCGACTCTATCGGCGATCGAAATCTAGCCGACCAAGTCGGTCTGTCGACGAGGACTGGCGTGTCTCTGAATATTAGTTTAATGTATTTACCATCTGTATATTTTCAGCCCAACGGCTGCTATACCTTAATAAACCTGTTATTATTATTATTATTATTATTATTATTATTATTATTATTATTATTATTATTATTATTATTATTATTATTATTATTATTATTATTATTATTACACACACACACACACACACACACACACACACACACACACACACACACACACACACACACACACACACACACACACACACACACACACACAGTGTTCCCATGCATAGGTCTTACCTGAAACATCACAAATGGTAAAAATTCTTTTTCACACCTAATACTGCAGCGATCAGTTACAAAGCGGCTGTCTGGGTGCTCGCGAGGCCAGGCGAGAGTGTGCACCTTTGTCACTTCTATGAACATTCCATAATTCGCGTGCGTGCGTGCGTTCGTGTGCATAATTTCTCCCTGATTACGGCTGATAAGGCACTGACAATTATATCTTTCTGAAGGTCTTCAGCTTATTATCTCGCGAAAATTAGTGCCAAAGTAATAATAATGATAATGCTAACTGGTGGAAGATGGGCAGAAGGGCGTGACCTGACCTCCGACGTTGCCTCTGATCAGCGATTGAGGCGTCTCATGTGTCCTACATAGCGGGATGACACTTGAGCCACCTCAGTTCACCTGAAGAAGTGAAAGCGAAACTAATCGGGAATAAACACACCAGTGTTTCCTTCCTCCTCCTGTCACCCAATAGTAGTAATAATAATAATAATAATAATAATAATAATAATAATAATAATAATAATAATGGTAATAATAATAATAATAATAATAATAATAATAATAATAATAATAATAATAATAATAATAATAATAATAATAATAATAATAATAATAATAATAATAATAATAATAATAATAATGATAATAATAATAGGCAAATACATTAGCACAACAATATCAAACATAACGTAGACGGTTGCGCACCGAGGACAGAGGTCCGAGTTCCAACTGTTGCATGCTGCATGTTGGAATGGTCGATGGGACAAGCTGCCAAGCATGCCAAGGATGGTCGGTGGGGTCGTGCCAATGGATAGTAAAAGTTATAACAGTGCCAGAGGGTGTAAGTGCAACTCGTCTGAAGGAAGAAACGAATGATCGTCCTGTGATTTTTCCTTGCCCCGCACTGGCTCACGGAGGCGAAGGATCGAGGAGCCGTGTGCGTGACTGGAGAGGGTGCCGGGGGATGAGTGTGTGTGTGTGTGTGTGTGTGTGTGTGTGTGTGATAGATTGCTAGTAGTCACTGTATACTGAAGTTCAATCAACATTTTACCTCCACTGACTTGATAATAACGTCGAGAGGATCGGAGACTTCTTCTTCCTGTTCATTTTGCAATGGGATACATTTATCGAAACGGGAGTCACTGTCCTCACCGGCGGGACACTCCCGACCATCAACCACGCCATCGAAACACGACTGCTTACTCGACTTGAGTTCACTCTTTGAAGTCTTTTTTTTACGCGAGACACAGGTCCCCATTCACGCGGCGGCAGGTACGCGAAGCGGCTCAATACCTCCCGCCGGCCGCTCCCAGACGAGAACTGGGCGTGCTAGGCAGGCCTGCGTTGAGTCACGGTGCCATGCGCCGACACAACTGAAGAGTCATGACTGGGACAGAAGGCACTCAGGAAAATGAAACGATTAGAGAGCTTGTAAAAAACATGGCTTTTGTACATGATAATTTAAGTTACTCGCACTTCCATGATAACGATGAATAGCATTGTTTGGATGCGTCTGGGTAAATGCAATTCAAGGAAACATTAATTTCAAACGGAAGTCATAGCATTTTTTCAATTATTTTTCAATTTTACCCTTGAGCTGTCTCATTTACTGTGAAATGATGGTACTACATATTTTCTTTTGATCCAGAAACAATCACAGAAAAAAAAAGTTACTTCAATCTCCATGTATGTATTTTTTACTTAACATCATCACGCTATTTTACCTCTCCATCCTCATGGCGGCCAGAACAGCAGTACTCGCCTTCGTTTCATTGTTTCACCGCCGTAACACCTGAGCGGAGGGACTGCGCGGAGGGATACTCGTGCGCAGGACGCTGTCCATGACACTGGCGGATCAATAGTGTGTGTGTGTGTGTGTGTGTGTGTGTGACGGAGGGAAGGAGAGAGAGAGAGAGAGAGAGAGAGAGAGAGAGAGAGAGAGAGAGAGAGAGAGAGAGAGAGAGAGAGAGAGAGAGAGAGAGAGAGAGAGAGAGAGAAAACGGTGGTGGGGAAGGGGCGTCACTATGAAATCCGCTGTTGATTCAATCACTTTAAATGCAAACATTGTGACGAAGTTATGACTTACGACTGCAGATATATCTTATGCATTTATATCTAACGATCCGTGTTAAATTGACTAGTTACGGGACAAGGAAGCGGCGTGTATGCTACTTGATGCCATGCAGAACGTCGACACACACACACACACACACACACACACACACACACACACAGAATAAGCGACATCATCTCAGAATCATCTCAGAAAATCGATCGTTAGTTTGCGTGATGCAGATAATGAAGAATAAGTATTTTTTTTCTTTTACTTCGTCGTCTTATGGGAAGCTTTTATTATTACTTCAGCGAACTATTTGAGGGCAACGTAAATCGATGAGCCTTTTCTTAGGGGTGTCCTGCTTCTCGTGTTCATGAATTCACAGGAATGTTATTGCCTTATAGGAATCCTACGAAATGTGAGAGTCCCCGAGTCTTGCTTTGTGACGACAGACCCAGCAGGAACCAGAGGATACCGGAGCTGGCGCGGCCGGGCTCATCCACACACCACGCTATGCTGCCTCAGGCTTCGGCTTCCTCCAGCATGAAATCGCGTCTTTGTTCTTATAGTTTGGTGTTGGGGATAGAGTTTAGCTTTGCGGTGATGCTTAACTTTGCAGCTAACTGATAACTAATGGGGAGGATTTGTAATATTCTTCTTTTTGCTTTCTTATTATTTGCAAGAGTCAGTATAGTTGAAAGTTGAAATGGTATTATAGTCGTATGTCCCTTTGGGGAAAGGCAGCTTTGTCTTATAATTGTGAAAATTCTTTCTTTCATTATAACTTGCAACTTTTACTCATCACACCTTTGTCATTACAGGAATAATCGTTTCGTTATAAATGTTTTATCCTCAGCACATAAGGATTAATTTCTTTCCAATCACAATTTGCCGCATCAATAGCGATAAGGGAAAGCCTGCCATGTAATGCAAGTCAGCGCAGAGTGGATCACGCTCTCTTACCTGTGCTGGTGTTGGCAAGGGTCCAGTAACTAGTTGATCGTCGCCACCCCACGCCTCACTCTCGTCTGAGCTCTCCTTGAGCTCTGCCACCCCTGCCGCCTGCTCCATGACAGCAGTCTTCGGTGTCATGGGTGGTGTGGGTGGACGGAGATGAGGGACGGAGGCGGTGGTAACGGAAGCTCTGATGATCCCAAGGTCACCATCTTGAAGATTTGGCACAATCCACAGTCAACAAACACCAGGAAACGAATCGTGACAGTCGCTGCTCGACGTCAGCCAGCTAGGCAACTGTCGAGAGCTCGGAGGGGCACATGATCGTCACGATAAATGTATGGAACCAATACACAGTGTCTGTGCCCACGGGGCTGTGAGTCTCCTCGGCGGGTGTAGCTGACGCTTGTAGCCTGTAGAACACACGGTTTACTGATCTGACACCCGCACTATAACACTCCCTCGGCTGAACTTCGCCTCTCGGCAGGGTCACGTTGAGAGAGTTTATTTACGTGTCGGGCTGCTCACCCTGGCCGCCAGGAATACCCACGTATGTCTGTTAGACTACGCTGGGTGTGGCGCCAGTGTTCGCTGCTACGGTTGACTGCATTTAGAATACCATGTTAATGATAATGGTTATAATGATGATGATGACGATGATGATGATGATGACGATGATGATGATGATGATGATGATGATACTGCAATAATAATGATAAAAAAATAATAATAACCATAATAATAACAATAACGATAGTAATAATAATAATAATAATAACAATAATAATAATAATAATAATAATAATAATAATAATAATAATAATAATAATAATAATAATAATGCCATGGATGTACATTTTCATTAAAGAAATCTTGTGAATACCCCGCCATTCACGATCTCTGTTTACAGCTTCTTTAAGACTTTTACATAAATCTAAGTCATGAAAAACAAGCTGCTCTTTTCCACCAATGGTGCCGAAATGGTGTCACTGCTTAGTCCTGTCATTTTCTTTCTTTTTCACTCCGTCAATGAACAGCGTGGCTCCTCGTGCCCCATCTCGCTCACCACCCGCTCTTTAATACCCCGTAGTAGTCGTCCCTCCCTTCACCTAACCCTGGCTTCTTCTCCCTCCCTACGTTACCGGAAGCAGGTGCGCGTGTGTTTGGCGTGTCCCTCCACCGCGAGCAGTAGAGCGTGACACAAACAAGGCTCCCTCACATTATCTCTCCCTTCGCGATGCCGCATCCTATATATACATACTGTTTGTCTTTCTACTCTTTCTTGTTTCTTTTCTTCTCTATTTTCTATCTCCATATCTGTCTTCTCACCCTTTCCCTCAATTCTTATCCCTACCCTCTTCTCGCTCTCCCTCTTTCCTGCTATTATAGACATGTATAGGCTACTTTCCATCGCACAGCCCGCCCTTCTTCCGCTCCTCTATCTACCTCCTTACGTATCTCCTTTAACTCAGTCCCTCATGCTCTTTCTTTCTTATCTCTCCTGGCCACTTCTTCTGTTCCTCCCTCTATCCTCTTCCTGCCCCTCGTGGCATTTCCGATCATAGGCCACAGCTGCGGGAGGGGCGGAGGGCTGTCGGGGCGGGCAGGTGGGGAGCATCCTCTCCCGTGCTTACTCGAGTGTAGCTCAACAGCAACGCAAAGTTAAAAGGAAAACCAAGGCTGGATATTTAACAGTATTCCGTGACCTCAAGAGATGTTTCACACGCTTAATTTTTTTTTATAATTTTTTCGTCTGAGTAAGGTCACGATTTTTAAGGCTACCTTCTACGCGATGTACTACACTGCAGAAACATTTATGGTGTTTTTTCTTTGTACGAGGAAGTGATGTACGAGCACATGTGTGGGTAAGCATGAGCAGTGGTGCTCAGCATCCTTCACGGCATGCTTAGGAAAAACTATCATGAAGATGCAAGGCAGTATTTAAGGGGTGATTATGAAGCGCCCTCAGAGCATTATGTGCTGGACAAAACACAACAGACACGACGGTCGAGTCACGGCGGCGGCGCGGTGGTAGCGGCTGCTCCCTCGGCCTCCAAGGTTTTCAAACCGCGATGACACACACAAAAATGGAGATTGATCCTAGATGATGCTGTGGAATTACCTGCATTCTGTCTTTACAAATTATTATGAACTGATGTATCGAAAAAAAAAACCCGTCTGCTAATAATTTTTGAGGTGTAGTTTTATTTTGTGATTCCATACACACCGCACGCACGCTGCAACACATTCACATTGCACTGCCCCTACACGTCTGGGAGTGCACAACCCGCATATGCACGCCCAGACACTAGCAAGTCAACGATTTAGATTCATGGGTGGTTTGATCGGGGCTCGTAGGTTTGTACCTCAAAGCTGAGACTTCAGCTCTGCCTGACTAAGGGAGACATTCCGCGACAAATCAGTACGACGCAGAATAGGGTATAGTTGTGGGTGGAAGATGCACTGGATATCTAAATGTAACTCTCATGTAATGAAACAGTATGACGACAAAGAAACACTTCGTTATATATTTAGCGCTCAGCTCGTTTTCAGCTGCAGTGGACACACATGTATGAACCAGAGTATATTCTCACTAATGTCACTGTGAAACATTACCTCACAACAGCTGAATTTTTCTTTGGGCAGCAACGCAGTGCATAGCAACAATGCAGCATAGTATTCCGATGTAAAAAACGGAGTTTGCATTATATAAAGTGTTTTTACTGTACCGGTAATGCTAGCTTGTGGTTTGCCTCGGTGATGACCTCATTCTTGTTCTTTAGAGACTTTGTTGAGAGACGGCCGAATTTGACCTTCAGCTTACCACGGCTTATCTTCCTTGCTAACCCAGTTACCTCCATATCGAGGACGAGCGGACGGGTGATCTTTAGACGGTGTAATATGTATTGACCATAACTCTCGTAGATCACTAGATATGCTGACTAATGCACCCCGTGGAGAGTAATGTGTTGTGGCAGAGGGGCGTCACCGTTGCTTAATAAGGAGGCACGCCATGTCCTTAAGAAAGTACGACGCATAATGAATATTCAGATAGCCAGGTTAGGAACAGTTTCATCACTTGTTTGTTTGTAATTCTAAGGTGTTTCCCTCTCGTCCTGACTGATAGGGCCATGTATTATATGGATAACCTTTACGAGAATTTCTTTTGTCATAGACATCTCCGGTGCGTCAACCGATAGAAACATTTCTCTTTTAACAGCAGAGGAGAGAGCGCAAGGGCAAAAAAAAAGAAAAGATACAAAAAACCCCGCTTTGTTGTTGCTCCCTAGTTCACTATATATGCCCATCGGGAGGTCGTCTGCCCTTCCACTGTGTAGGTTCTTAGCATTGGTTCGCTCTCTTCTTGGCTTCGAGGTGACAAAGTTAAAGGAGGTGTGTTATTATTGAAGGTTTCTCCGTCCACACATCTTAGACGGCCCTCCCGGAAGCACAAATCCTTCACCATCGCGAGTTAACGGCAGTGTCCCACAAAGTCGACCACATGAACTGTACTTGACCGCAAATTAGCCACGCACAAAACCAGCAAGGAGACCGCAGGAACAAAGACATTTAAATAAAAACACACGCCTTGTGGGTGCAGGGAAGGGATGTTTTTGTGAGAGGAGAAGAATGACGCCGAGAGATTTAGGGAGAGATAAGTTAAACCCCTCAGAAAAGAAAGGGAGGAGGAGGAGGAGGAGGAGGAGGAGGGGAGAGAGAGAGAGAGAGAGAGAGAGAGAGAGAGAGAGAGAGAGAGAGAGAGAGAGAGAGAGAGAGAGAGAGAGAGAGAGAGAGAGAGAGAGAGAGAGAGAGAGAGAGAGAGAGAGAGAGAGAGAGAGAGAGAGAGAACCAACGCCCACTTTTTTTCAATGTCTGTCTGATGTCAGTATTGCCTCATTCGTGGTTGGCTAAATAGATGTGTGTGTGTGAGTGTGTGTGTGTGTGTGTGTGTGTGTGTGTGTGTGTGTGTGTGTGTGTGTGTGTGTGTGTGTGTGTGTGTGTGTGTGTGTGTGTGTGTGTGTGTGTGTGTGTGTGTGTGTGTGTGTGCGCGCTTGTTGCCTTCACCTTTCTTGACTCCAGATATCTAAATCCTTGGGAATTCCCTTATAGTCTTTGCACACAATGTTTCTCTATCAGTACTAATTTTCTGGGGGTACTCAAGTTTCACAGCAAAATAGCATTTTTTTCAGCATCTTTTTTTTTTTTTTTTTTTTTTTAAAGATAACACAGACAAAGAGGTGTTCGTGAACCCAAGATTCTGTGACACTTCTCTGTTTCTTGGCTCCCTCATTTATGTAACTATATCTGAGTTTACGGATTTTTCAGTCACCGCCGAGTGGCTTAAAACTACCCACATGCTGTCCTGAAGACCACCCATCAACCCGGACTCTAGAGGAAGCCGTCCAAGCGAATCAAGAACGAGTTCCGGGGGGCAGCATGAGCCAATGCAAGATGGCGCCACTATAAACACTCGCCTGCGCCAGAACGGGCTGGGCCGACCATCAGGCCCCACCTGGAAGAAGCCTTGGGCCGACCATCAGGCCCCACCGGGAAGATGCCTGCCGGCGCAATAGGCAGCAACGTAAAAAAAAAAATAAAAAAAAAAAGTGAGGGTGAGCAAGATTTCCCAACTAGACTGAACCAGTGGCTCGCGGAACACGACCTGCTGGACTCCTCTACTATTACTCCTACAACGACAACTAATTATAATGATGACAGTACTACTACAACTAATGAAATAACCCAGCCAGTATTCGAACCGTTTGCCGCATGTATCACTACCTGGTCGATGCGGAGGCTTGAGTGAGACTCGCTTGTCCCTTAACCTCAACCCGATGTAGTATAACTACTACTACTACTACTACTACTACTACTACTACTAATTATAATGATGATGATGATGATGATAACCATAAAATAATATAGAAACAACTTGAGACTTTTATGTTTTTAAAGTTAATGGTATTGATAATGAATTTAAAAGCATCTTCAGGTTGAATTATTTCACTTCACTGAGCTGTATTTTGAATTAGCACATTGACCTTTTCCTGTACATGCTATAAAGGTTTGATGTGATAATGCAATTTGTATCTAATTTTATCCAAGAAAAGTCGAGCATTATTCTTATATTCAGTTACACCTTTTCACTGAACACTCGATATTCGAAATATCTTTCGCAGATATAGTGACAGGAACACTGTTCAGAAGAGAACCTTCAGCCCCTTGTTACAACCTCACGGCCAGATCAATAACACGCCACGTTGTATTTCTTCCACGCACTGTTATCGGCAAGGTGCCGTTCCCTTCGGTAGCACTGACTGTTGCACTGAGCAAGTGCTTCATGCACTAGGGCGTCGTGATGTGTTGGCCACGTCCCTCTCCCGCGGAGCACACACTGCACAGGATAGACTCACTCGTCACTCCACACCCGCACGCAGCCCGTGCTAACGCATTGTAAGCGTCAGAGGGGTTGCCCACTGGTGTAGTTCAGGTAGAGTTACCATATAGCTATTTCTTATCAGCTCGCTTGAAGGGAGAGTATGCATTACCAAAAATTTTCTTGAGGATGTGTATAATTTTAAACAGTATATTAACAGTGATATGAAATCCGAGGTGCTCCTGGAGCCTTCAATGCCTTCAAGAGCCACACGTGCTGACGGTTGGCTGGCCCGGTGCGTCATGGCATCTTGTCCCTGACTCACCTGAGGCTCCACACCGCATCTAGCGCCTGCCGTGATGGCCTTGCTATAGTGTGCACTGTTACATAAGTAACATGCAAAAGACTGAATATTTAATCACTGAGCGCGCGCACGCATACACCCACCCACCCACCCACCCACAAAAAAAAAAGTCTCTGACGAAGATAGCACTAATAGTAGAAAAATACAAAACACTATCAGTCTGTGACGGCGTCCCTTTCTTTGGGAAGGAGAGGAGCATAGGAAAGGGAAACGGCAGACACCACTTCGTCTAATTACGTCACGCTGTAAAGTCTTGGAAGTTGTGCATCTGGCTGAATCCTGTTTAGCGTGTTTTTTTTCTGGCGTTCCCCGGGTCTTCTGGGCTTTCAGCCCCTCCCTCCCCCATCGTAAGGTTCCGGCTTGCCTTTATTTTTACCCACTGCCACTCCACTTTTTTTATGCAGTCCAAGCATCGTTATACCCTTAGAGGGCAGTCAGCGTTAACCTGTAAACGGAATAAAAGAGTTCATGTTGGTCGACAGGCACAATCAATTGTTGTGCAGACGAGACAGTGACGAAGGGGGAAGTTCAGAGTGCTGCAAACAAAGTGAATCACAAAAGGCAACTCTTGAACTGAATGTGAATAAACGAGGGTGACTGAAGATACGAATGAATACCTTTTGCTTCTACTCTGGCATGCTACATTGAGTCATAATATCAGTCTCAGGAGTCTAGATCATTCGAAAAAAAAAGTAAGCATAACTCCCTCAACGCCAAGGATTGAAAAGAAAACAACGCTCTAAGTGGTTATGCAGTGACTTCAATCGACTTTTTGTAGATCATTCATGGATAGGAAAAAATTAAATTCAAGCTCTGTCATCGGCTGAGGAGATTCTCATCCCTCTTTTTAGTTTACCTTGGAGTCGAGTTTTGTCCACCGATGTATCATTGCAGTACGGGCACTATTTATTTCTATGTCGAATATGCAATTTGCGTTATAACACAATTTGAACCTAACTATGCTTACGTGTTGACAATGTATGTATATGTATGTATATATATATATATATATATATATATATATATATATATATATATATATATATATATATATATATATATATATATATATATATATATATATATATATATATATATATATATATATACATATATATACATACATACATACATACATACATACATACATACATACATACATACATACATATATATATATATATATATATATATATATATATATATATATATATATATATATATATATATATATATATATATATATATATATATATATATATATATATATATATATATATATATATATATATATATATATATATATATATCTATATATATATATATATATATATATATATATATATATATATAAGCGGTGCAAAAAGACGTAGCTGGCCGCACATATACGTATATATAAGCGGGGGTATGATCTGGGAGCGGGGTCGCAAACCCACCACCTCCAAGGGCGAAAGTGACTCAAGCGGTCTCCGACACTCATCACAACACAGTCGTTCCGCACACCTGCATGTAACGCGGGCAAAGAGGGCACCGGTCTCCAGGGACGTAAGCGAATAAAATGGACGCTAACCATTCGTCACAAACACGGCCGTCCCTTGCACCCGTAACACGGGGAGATAGAAGTCTGGTCCGGGAAAGGATCGTAGATCCGTGCCTCCAGGTATAAGAGACGAACCAGAAGGACGCAAGTCATTCGTCACAAAAGCAGCCGTTCCTCCCGCCAGTGACGGGTAGGGAGGACGCTGGTCCGGGAGGAGGTCGTGAACCCGCGTCTCCGGAGACGAAAGCGAACCAAATGGACGCAGGTCAAGCGAACCATATGGACGCAGGTCATTCGTCACAAACACGGCCGCTCTTCTCGTCCGTAACCCGGAGAGAGAGAACGCCGGTCCGGTAAGGGATAGAGATCCGCGCCTCAAGGAACGAAAGCAAACCAAATGGACGCAGGTCAAGCGAACCATATGTACGCTAATCACTCGTCACAAACACGGCCGCTCTTCTCGCCCGGCGGTGGCACAGGGAGACAGAGTGCCGATGCGGGAAGGGGGCCAGAAAACTGCCGCTTCAAGAAATGCTATGGCTTCACAGGTTCGAATCCTGTCCGCAGCGGTGGATGTTTTAGCTGCTCATCTTCGGCAGTCGACTCGGTGGAGTGCGAAAAGGGAAGGTTGATAAAAGGTTATCGTGATTCACAATGAAGCAGCCAGACAAAGAGCGTGACGAGAGTATCATACATCGCAAAGGGCAATAATGGCATGCCAGGTGGTAAGGCACCTGTTTGCAGGTGACATCGTGTCGTGAACGTGAAAATACTGAGATGAGTCATCACCGATCACCCCTTCAGCTCTAAGGCCCGTACCAAGAGAAGTTGCACACCAATCATGCAGGATGTGCCGTATCAACTGTGATTCCAAAGCATTTTAATAAAATAAAGTTTATTCCCGCTTATGAAATCTCCTTCAGGTTCATTTAAAAAAAATAATTAAAAAAATTATAGAGAAAATTCGTTTCCCTCTTCTCGGTATTTTTTCACAGATAAACAAGACCTAGATACTTATGAGGAGACGGAAAAATAAAATGAGGAAATATATAAGAGGATGAAAGAATGTTGCAAGTGGAGAGGGAGAAGTAGAAAGGAGGAGGAGGAGGAGGAGGAGGAGGAGGAGGACGATGATAACAGGGATGAGGTTGTTTAAAGGCCAGGGCCAGGTCTGCTCTTGAGTCAAGAGGGCCACGAAGCGGTGGTATAGGATTGCGACGTGGGGGGGGGGGGGGGGGTGAGGGGAGAGAGAGAGAGAGAGAGAGAGAGAGAGAGAGAGAGAGAGAGAGAGAGAGAGAGAGAGAGAGAGAGAGAGAGAGAGAGAGAGAGAGAGAGAGAGAGAGAGAGAACTGGGGAGGGATGAAATGTACTAATGTACTCCTAATAGTTACATGTATACCCACACATACGAAAAACCATAAAAAACAGATATCCGGGTACTGTCATAGGAGCGCTGCCCCCTTGGAGGACGTCGTGCGGCGGTTAGCTGAATTTTAAGAAGTTTCTGTGTCACTTTCTTTATTTTGTACGTCATTGAGAGTCTCTATTTTTTTCCATATGAATTATGTCTAAGTAAGCGTTCATAATAGTGTATTCATTATATGTACGGTTTTAGTCTTATGTGTGGCCACAGTTTATTCATTACATGTAATGTTTTTTGGGTGCTCTGATGATTCTATCCTCTCAGGGTTTTTGTGTCCCCGTCCACGGCTAGCAGTCGGCCCAGTCGCTGATCTGGATTGGTTGGGCTGGGGTCTTCATCCCCAAACGATACAAGATAAGAAGTAGACACTCAAGGCTCCAATCACGAGTCCTTCCGGATTTTGTTGAGGAGACTGAATACCCTTGGGGCGGGATTCCTCGATACATTCACATCGGGTGAGCCTGATATAATAACAACAACAACAACAACAACAACAGCAGCAGCAGCACCACCACCACCACCACCACCAACAACAACAACAACAACAACAACATCATCAACGACACTAAAAGCAGACAAGAGCATACTTTCCAACAACATATTTTCACAGGTCAGCAAAAAACGATAACAACAACACAAATAGGAGAGACTGGCCATCCTTTAGAAACGTTTTCCATTTTACTATAGGGGCGGAAGTTCCACTTGTGAGACGCTTCATATTATTGGTTGAAATAACGGGAATTAACAAAACGTGCAGACTTCTTGGAACTAGTAACATAATATACAGTACTTGTATGTGTGTGTGTGTGTGTGTGTGTGTGTGTGTGTGTGTGTGTGTGTGTGTTCGAAAGGATTCTTGATTGCGTGTGTAAATGTGTTTATTTTCAATGCATTTTATGTAGGGTCACAGCTGGAAGATGTGACAGTCATCACAACACTCAGGCTTCATGAAGGCACGGGTATAAAAAAAAAAAAAAACTAAACTTTCTAAATAAACAGATACTAGAAATAAAAGACAGAAATCTGACTATGCTAAAAATGACGCACACAATAACCTTGCAACATTATAAGCAGTATTACCAGTGGAGTCGAATCAACGATGTTATTATGCAAAATTTAAAATACAAGCAGGGTTAGCAAGTTAATAAGGACCTTTATAGGACAACCAATATTAAAGGCGTACTACATCCTACGAGTCAAGAGTATCACACTAGATTAGTAAGGCAGTTTGTGTACCTTCTGCTTGGTGGCCTCCTCCTGCAGGCCCACGGCAGCCAGCAGGTCAGTGAGGCTCACCACCGGCTCCCCCACCCGCTAAACGTCGCACGCCACCAGACGCCACGCCGGGAAGAAATGAAAGTCAGAACAAATCTATGGGCAACGTGCCTTAGCCAGTTTATATATATATATATATATATATATATATATATATATATATATATATATATATATATATATATATATATATATATATATATATATATATATATATATATATATATATATATATATATATATATATATATATATATATATATATATATATATATATATATATATATATATATATATATATATATAGAGAGAGAGAGAGAGAGAGAGAGAGAGAGAGAGAGAGAGAGAGAGGGTGAGAGAGAGAGAGAGAGAGAGAGAGAGAGAGAGAGAGAGAGAGAGAGAGAGAGAGAGAGAGAGAGAGAGAGAGAGAGAGAGAGAGAGAGAGAGAGAGAGAGAAACATATAATATATTTTCAGATGTCATTGATATTATTTTTGAAATTTATAGAAAAATGAATGAATGATTCAGAAGTTAGGGAAACTAACTAATTGTTGGTGATTATTATGACGAGCGTTGAAAATATAGTTATTCAACACACACACACACACACACACACACACACACACACACACACACACACACACACACACACACACACACACACACACACACACACACACACACACACATCTATTATACATATGTATATTTACTGATTCTGTCGAAGTTCAAGAAGGAAATTTTTGAGGAACATACATCTCAATGTTATTTAAACCGATGTTGATTTAAATCTGAGAAAATAGGTCTTGGGAAAGAGGATGTATGAGGATTAAGCGCGAAATTCGAAAAGGAAATTCCTGAGGAACATATTCACATCACGGTGGAGGTTATGTAATCTTGTTTGAGAAGACTTGGGAAAGATCTGATCTCCGAGGGTACAGAGGTAGTCAGCAGGGTACAGAGACAGTCAGCAAGGGCAAGATTTGAAAGCGTGAACTCTGTGACTTTGTTCAAGCCATTTTGTGCAGTGAAATGGCAACGGAAGTTGATAATAAGTTCACTTCATTTTTGCATCATATGAGTATTCAGACATTTCATATTAACAAAACTAAATCGTACAAGTCCATCCTTCAGTTCATCAAAGACAACTAAGTGGGTGCTAACAAAGAGACAACTTAATGCTGCCGATAAATATAAGGGCCTGAGTACAGCTGCGTCCTTAGCCTGAGCCGCCGGCGGACACCATGAAGGAGGCCATTTATCGAGGCCGTCAAGAGAACGCGAAGCCGACACTTGATCGAACTCCTCGGCGCCGCTGACAGACACGAGTGGCGGATCTCCTCGCGACCCGGGGCTTCGCGGGGCCCTTGTTTATTGCTCGATGATATGTTGTTGTTGTTGTTGTTGTTGTTTTCTTATTTTTTTTCTTTTTCTTTTTCTTCTTCTTCTTCTTCTTCTTTTTCTTCTTCTTTATTATTATTATTATTATTATTATTATTATTATTATTATTATTATTATTATTATTATTATTATTATTATTATTATTATTATTATTATTATTATTATTATTATCATTGTTATTATTATTATCATCATCATTATCATCATCATCATCACTTTTATTCTGATCAGCTTGATTATTTTTTGCACAGCATAGTAGAATACCATAGAGAGGCACACATGGACGTGCCAGTTTGTGAACACCCATGAAATGTGTTCGGCCTGACAGAAAACAGTGACGGCAGGTGAAGTCTGAGCGGTGTGCCTCGCTCCAGGACTCGCGGGAATATTTGTTGCCTCCTGTCAGGTGACATCTTTATATTGGCGCTTGGGAGGCAGTGGCCCGGGTAAAAGTGTCCTGGTGTTGCACGTGCCAAGCTAATTATGTTAGTTATGAATCAGACAAGGGGTAAATCTTTTGTTCATTACATTTTCAAGAATCAATGGAATAGCATTCTTATGATTTTAAAGGTTGCCTGATAATGGCGCACCATATAACATACTTTCCATGACTCTGAAAACCAGCTGATGTAAATGTATACACTATACATGTATGCACTCTCGGGTAACGTATAGAGTGAAAAAAAGTTCTTGTTCTGATGTCATCGGAGCTGAACGTCACGTTGGCCTGATTGGCTGGAACAAGACGGCCACTTTTCTCATTGAACGTTCGTTGCCTGACGATACGATGGACTGTAGATCAACTCCCTGAGTCACTGACGTCAGTACTTCATCCTGCAATGCACCCAAGGGCGAGATAGCGGTAGACGCCGCTTGATAGAACGATGTAGAATACTGGCTGGGTTAATTCATTATTATTATTATTATTATTATTATTATTATTATTATTATTATTATTATTATTATTATTATTATTATTATTATATCAATAATATTGTAATATTTGAATATGTATAATTTTTTTTTTTGTATTTGTCGTTATCGTTGTTGCATTTCAGTTTCTGTGGTGTTCATTATACTTCTTACAATACTGATGTTTATTTTCTCTCATGTTCAGAGTCTCGAGTCGTCACACCGAAGTCGGAGGACTGGCTTGAAGTGTTGGGGGATGAGGTGCCGCGCCTCGAGGTGGAAAGCCTTCACTGCGTGGGATTAGGCTTCAGGGACGTGAGAGCCTTTTGGAAGATGGTGCAGCACAGAAGACGGCGATTGAAGTGAGAGTCTTGACGAGGATCAGATGATTCAAGGTGAGATATGATGAATGCCAATGACTTTCATGGTGCAGAGTCGACTTCCTCTGAAGATGTGCTATGTCTTCCCTTCCACACAGATTCGGTTTTTCGCTGAGATATTTATTTTTTATTGATAGGTAAAGTAAAGGTAAAGTTGGGGGCATACGCTGTAGCAGCGCGTGGTCTAGGTGCTCATCTCCGTGACATTGGCCCTTGAGCCTGTGGTGGGAGGGTGCCCATTTCCCCGGGACACAGGGCCAGTGTGATATTCGGGTTACCACAGTTTACCTTCCCCAGGTTTCCTGGTACCCATTTATCGACCAGCCCGAAAAGGGAGGATGAATAGCTGGGTGAGCTGCACGCCGACTGCCCGGGCCGGGATTCGAGCCCGGGCTCGCGGAGTAAAAGCCAGGCGCGCTGACCACTAGACCACGGAGGCGTATACTAGGCCACGGAGGCGTATACTAGACCACGGAGGCGTATACTAGACCACGGAGGCGTAAACCAGACCACGGAGGCGTATACTAGACCACGGAGGCGTATACTAGACCACGGAGGCGTATACTTGACCACGGAGGCGTATTGATAACAGATTTAATTAAACCGTGACACACCAGGCCTGAGGAGATGAAGGCACATCATGCCACAGCGGAACGAGAAACAGTGTACCGTGGGTGCTTTCTGCTGGAGGGTCAACGCTGGCATGTTTCGTGGCTTTGTCACATGCAAGGGTCTGGATGAGCTCAGGGGCCGGATCCTCAAACCTTTCGACACCCAAGCACACGTATTTGACAAAGATTCCGTAGGCGTTTTGGCATATCCAGGGGAAGTTTAATGACCCTGGTGGTAGTGTGACCCTTCTTCTGTACCATGAATGTGAAAACCCTCATGAAAACCCGATTAATCTCCTTTTCGGCCTTTGGAAATAGTTGTTGATGTGGGAGGCGGAAGCGTCTGAGAACACCGCCCCGGGGTCCCTGCCTTGTAGCTCAGGTTAAGTATAATTGAGTAACTTAATTTTGGCGTATTGTTTTTCAATGTTTTGCTGGGACAATTTTTGGTAGGGATCATGTGCACGTAAAGGAAATTTTGCGCCTCACCTTAAGCTCAACAAATTTTCTGGTCATATCTTACTAATACGACGGGCATGTTTCATGCATATGGAATGATGGATCTTTTGCTTTGAAGTTCCTTAAAAAAACATTCTAAAAGCAAATTTATTTCAAAGGCATAGATTCATGCATATCACAAACAAAATACAAGATAAATGATGAGAAGTTTGCGAATCAACAAGACTCGCAAGCACAGACCAGAGCGATGATGTGCACTCCATGATCCGTCCCTCTGGCTCGGGTACTGGCGAGGCGAGGGAGCGAGCATGGCAGTGATGTGGCTCCTTCCCACCATCGACCCCAAACCCACACCATGCAATGCCAATATGCATGAATTACAGTTTCTGCTTAACTGATTACAACACGTCCATGAGCTTGCCGTTCAGCTCAAGATGGTACGGTGGCAGGTGCGAGTTGTTGTAGGCTCGGGGGATGGGGGGGTGGGGGGTAAAGGAACGTTAGGTCACGCCTAGGTAGGCAATTGGGATGATGGTGGGTGGGGTTCCCTGGACGCCTCACTCGTCTGGCGAGTTTTCTCCAGCTAGGAGTTGCCAGCAGTTGTGAGAAAAGTTCAGAAAGTGGTACTTTTGCTGCGGATTTTGTGTTTTACTTTATATTTGTTAATCTTAGTTCATGTTCATAAATTTATTACACACACACACACACTCACACATCTTGTTGGCTGTGACGTCACGGGAGGAGGTGCTTGCCATGTAACAAGTGACGTCATTATCGTATTGACGTCACAGGGTGACGCTCCTCCTCTCAAACGTACCTCCTCTCGTGACGTCACTTTCAACAAGGAAGTGTGTGTGTGTGTGTGTGTGTGTGTGTGTGTGTGTATATATATATATATATATATATATATATATATATCTATATATATATATATATATATATATATATATATATATATATATATATATACCTGAGCTTATGGACCTGATGGAGTGCCTCCTATTGTCCTTAAAAACTGTGCCTCCGTGCTGTCACCCTGCCTGGTCAAACTCTTTCGCCTCTGCCTGTCAACATCTACCTTTCCTTCTTGCTGGAAGTATGCCGTCACAGCCTGTACCTAAGAAGGGTGACCGCTCAATCCCTCAAACTACCGTCCTATTGCTTTACTTTCTTGTCTATCTAAAGCTTTTGAATCAATCCTTAACCGTAAGATTCAAAAGCACCTTTCCACTTCTGACCTTCTATCTGATCGCCAGTATGGGTTCCGCAAGCGGCGTTCTACTGGTGATCTCCTAGCCTTCTTAACTGACTCTTGGTCATCCTCTCTTAGCCGTTTCGGTGAAACTTTTGCTATTGCGCTGGACATATCAAAAGCTTTTGATAGGGTCTGGCACAAATCTTTGCTTTCTAAACTACCCTCCTACGGTTTCTATCCTTCTCTCTGTACCTTTATCTCCAGTTTCCTTTCTGACCGTTCTATTTCTGCCGTGGTAGACGGTCACTGTTCTTCCCCTAAATCTATTAACATTGGTGTCCCACAGGGTTATGTCCTATCTCCCTCTCTTTTTCTGTTGTTCATTGATGATCTTCTTTCCAAAACGAACTGTCCTATCCATTCCTACGCCGATGATTCCACTCTGCATTATTCAACTTCTTTTAATAGAAGACCCACCCTTCAGGAACTTAACGACTCAAGGCTGGAGGCTGCAGAACGCTTAGCCTCAGACCTTACTATTATTTCCGATTGGGTCAAGAAGAACCTGGTGTCCTTCAACGCCTCAAAAACACAGTTTCCACCTATCCACTGACACAATCTTCCAAACCACTATCACCTATTCTTTGACAACACCCAGCTATCACCTTCCTCAACACTAAACATCCTCGGTCTATCCTTAACTCAAAATCTCAACTGGAAACTTCATATCTCATCTCTTACTAAATCAGCTTCCTCGAGGCTGGGCGTTCTGTACCGTCTCCGCCAGTTCTTCTCCCCTGCACAGTTGCTGTCCATATACAGGGGCCTTGTCCGCCCTCGTATGGAGTATGCATCTCATGTGTGGGGGGCTCCACTCACACAGCTCTTCTGGACAGAGTGGAGGCTAAGGCTCTTCGTCTCATCAGCTCTCCTCCTCATACTGATAGTCTTCTACCTCTTAAATTCTGCCGCAATGTTGCCTCTCTATCTTCTATCGATATTTCCACGCTGACTGCTCTTCTGAACTTGCTAACTGCATGCCTCCCCCCCTCCCGCGGCCCCGCTGCACTCGACTTTCTACTCATGCTCGTCCCTATACTGTCCAAACCCCTTATGCAAGAGTTAACCAGCATCTTCACTCTTTCATCCTCACGCTGGTAAACTCTGGAACAATCTTCCTTCATCTGTATTTCCTCCTGCCTACGACTTGAACTCTTTCAAGAGGAGGGTATCAGGACACCTCTCCTCCCGAAACTGACTTATCTTTCGGCCACCTCTTTGGATTCTTTTTAGGAGCAGCAGTAGGGCTTTTTATTTTTTATTAATGTTTACTTTTTGTGCCCTTGAGCTGTCTCCTTAAAAAAAAAAAAAAAAATATATATATATATATATATATATATATATATATATATATATATATATATATATATATATATATATATATATATATATATATGTGTGTGTGTGTGTGTGTGTGTGTGTTAGAGTCGGCGTCGACAACAGTCCATGCCGTCACGGAAATGACAGTATAATGCTTCATAGTGTTGCAGACGCCGCGGCTGAAACACGCCACGCAGGTGAGTCATCATCACGCGCACCTGGAGCACCGCGGGGGCATGACACAACCTTTGAGGCACAGGGAAACAGACAGTGGCGGCTGTACACTGATGTGCAACGCTGGAGGGACTGACCTTCATACTTACTGGACCATTCATGAGTGTGAACAGACATTTTTGTATGAATGTCCTTCCCAGAGATGAGGGTAAAATGTCACGGGAAATGTGTGCGGGAAAAAGATTGTGAGAGGCAATTTATTCCTGCCTTGTTCGTCTGTATATTATGAATGTTCTTTCGTTACTATTTTAGGAGTACGTATACGATATTATTTTTACTTTGCGCAACAGATTTATATATTTTAAGTTTATGAGTTGGTCTATAATTCTTTACGGAATCTGTTGCGATGATTTATGAAATAGCAACAATAAAAAAAAAAATTTACTTCACCGTATCCCCTCAAAAAATCAAACTATAGTTATAACTTTTACGATTTCTCACTTTTAATGTAATGCCATAATGATATGGATAAGTTTTTTACTTATTTGCTGTAAAGTTGAATGACCAAATGTTCAATGTATATTGAAACGGCATGAATTACGACTAGCAGAACAGGTTTTCGACAATAGACGCTTATAACATCACCATAGCCGATCCAGGATTCAGTACGCTTCCTAACTAATAGGCGGTAATGTTATAATTGTATTTCGTAAAGAATCCTTATAACCAAAAACTAACTAAAATTATGAGTATTCTTTTTCTTGAACAAAACATTGAATAAACAACAGAACAATAATATGAAAATACATTCATATTAATACGACAACTGCGGCCCGATGCAGTAACGCACGCCAATTTGCGGGTATCAGATTCCTTAAATAACCATATTTTCACTGCACAAAGCAGGTGATGTCACTTATTGTGACTTCGTGAGCTTTCACATTTATCTATATGTGTATATTTCATGGAGGCATAACTTACATTACTACTTTCAGTTTTACTAGTGACACGTATTTGTGACTGTTTATCACAGTAGAATTTCACTCAATTAAGTGAATCAGACACCATAGAAATATTACCAGTGTGTGTATGAATGAATACAATGATAATCACATACTTTGATTTAACTCTAGGATGTCTCGTGGATCATTTATATATATATATATATATATATATATATATATATATATATATATATATATATATATATATATATATATATATAAACCAAATAATCCGGATAGGCTATTCTTTAGCCTACTACCGTCGCTCGAGGCCCCCAAACAGTCCCTCCAAGTTTGGTGATGTTAGGAGTGCCTGTTGTGTCCGAAACTTGTTGGTTCTAGATAATTTTATCGTGTCGGTTTATTCGTAAATCCCTTCTTCTAAGATTTTGTTCCTCCGTGGAGGGACCGTGGACCTTTGTCGAGGGACAGCCCAGAACGAGGGTGCGGGGATGTACTCCAGAGATTTCTCTCTATTATAGGAGGAGGTTGCTGACAAGACCGGCTCCACCGGCTGACGCCGACACAGTCGATCTGTCGACGACGAATGAGGTTGCACTTGTGAGTGCCTTCCTATTACTTTCGGTACAAGGTGGATCACAAAACTACTTCTAAAATCATATGATTTCTTATTGTAAGATGCACTTTAGTCATCTTATTTGTTTACATTGGACATTTTCACTGTTACGTAAACGATCCGTTTAACACATATGAACAAATATAAACTTTATTACACGCGTTGTTGTGTGAAGATCAAGGGTAAATTCTCTTGGTCTTGCATTCAATAACAAATTTGTTCCTTTTCGTCCAGTTAGCACAGTGTTCAAAGAAAACGAAATTTTGCAGCATAAACTACTGTGTATGCGTATTTCTGCTGTAGGCTTGTAGAACTTTGAGAATGAAATACAAATGCTTTTCATATGTGCTTATTCATACAACATCTGAATGTATCCTTTCCTGGCGCCCACACTTTAGCGCTTCACAAGGGAAGACTGCAGTAAACAGTGTCCCTGGCTCTGTCCGCTCATGCGAACCTGGCATGCTACTCTTTCACCCTCCTCTGCCATTCGTCCTTCAGCACATCATTCGTCTGTCAGTCTGTCTGTTTGTCTGCTTAATGGTCACTTAGTCTTTTCGTATAATTGTGACCTTTCTCTTGCATCATATAACTTTACTTCTTTTTCTTAGGTTGCCAAAAAACAAAGAAACGAATACACGCTTAACGTATTATCTTTTAACTTGATCATAAAAGATATAGACTTACCTTGACGGCCGACTTAATGTTGCTGAGCTTTCTGTTCTGGGTGTGGCCTGCGCGCCGCCTGGCCCGCCTGGGGGACGGGGGCTGGGGCACCACCTCGCCATCAGGACTCACGTAGAGGGACCTTCGCTTTTGTTGCCTACTTTGGGCCTCTTCTGCCGCCATGGCCGCCGGAAGGGACATTTGGGAAGCTTTTCTTACTCTGAGCGGTGGTGATGGTTGGGGGACCCTGGCGGGCGTGAACCCGTAGGATATAGAGGCAGCTTTGCCGCTATAGAACTGCTCCTCCTGCTTCTTCGTCATGATGGGCATTTGCTGCGTAAGCGTGACGTCTGGGAGGGGCTCGTGGGACAGCATTTGAAGTTTTTTTTTCACTGACTCCATGGTGTCATCGGCGGGTACGACCGACGGCAGTGACTGAAGGGAGCGCTGTTTCTTGCCCCGGGGGCTGGGGATGGGCGCGCGGGTGTTGATCCACTCAGGGAGGGGCTTTGTTTCTGGTTCTTCCTTGGCGGTGTGTTTCGGTGACGGTTGACGAGCAACTTTGCTTTGGTTGAAATTTGCTTCATATTGATTTTTTTGAGTCTTTTTAGTGCGTGGACTTGGTTTAGGTGGCCCGTCTCGTGGCTCGCTGATCTCCCAATAAATGGGTTCAACTTCGGAGCCGCCAGAGTAATTGCTGCCGGGCCCCGCGTAACCTGAATCTGACGGCGTCCTCTCCAGTTTATTAGCAGCTTTATTGGGGGTGAGACTCTTTCCATCGTAGGTAGTCATCATGTCGGCGGATTTTATCGGTGAGTTCCTTTGACCGTTTACAGAATTATCGCTGACAGACGGCTCTCGGGTGGACGGTGTCGTGCCCCGCGGTGTTCCAGGAGGAGCGACACAACCACCAACGGTGGAATAACCGTAGCGACCCTTCTTGGTTCTAGGACTTGGCTTTGGAGGGTCTTGATTCTCTGTGTAGGGGGAGGGACCTAGTCTGAGCTGCGGAACCTCTTCGGAGGGTGTCTTCTCGGGAGGCTGTGCTGCCACGCCGATGTGCTGAGGTGCTTCATGCTGCGGCGTGACTTCACGAGGCGTGCTCGAGGGGCCATTCATCACTAGTTGTGAGTTTATTTGTTCCATATTTTTGTTGTTTAGTTCATGTACAGCGTTCTGCAGATTTTCTTCACCATTAGTTTTGTTTATCCTTGGTGTATTTACATCCGAACCACCTTTGCTGAGTGATGATTCAGTGATTTGAGGCTCTGTCTCCTGTCTATCCTTTTCTCTCGTCCTGTCACCATCATTATGGACTTCATGAGTCTTTGTTACCTCAGGTTGTGTTTCAGAGGCATTTGTTGCGGCAGTAACGTTGGGCAACATCTTGGCAGAAACCGTAGCTTGTAAATCTTTCTCTTCTACCATCGGGGTCTCGAATTCCTCCGAAGCACTGAGGAAGCTGTAGTAGTTGGTGGTTGTGTCGTCGACATCCATGGCCTTGATAGCGAGCAACGCGTCCTTTCGCAGCCTCAGGCCATCCTCTTCCACGAACGAAGTGTCCATTCCAGGAGATGACTCGTGGGAGACGGTTTTCATTTCATCTGAATCGACCTGAGACACGAATTCCAGGCTGACTGGTGAGGCGCTGGGGCTCTTGTTTGGTGGCGGGATTCCATTTGAAGAAGTCTGTGGAGGTTCTTGCTTTGTCTTACTGGGAGCTGAGTTCTCGACATGGACTTCAGATTCCTTATCAGCTCCTGTTGAGCTTACGCCGCCCTCAGAAAAGTTTGGAGCCTCATCGGCGAGAGGATTGCCGTCATCATCTTCAAATGGGTTCAGATTTTTTTCGCTAGGGAGCTTTTCATCCTCAGTCATGTTATCGACTTCCTTCTTAACATCAGGAGGCGTTTTTCCTCTTTCTTTTACAGCTTCTAATTTATCTTTGATTGAAACTTTGAAAAGATTATCCTTCTTGAATGGACTACTTTTCCCTTTCTTTTTCTTTTTATCATCGTTGTTCTCTTCCTTTGCTTCCTGTTTACCTCTCAGTCCGGTCTGGTGAGAGAAAACTGACCCAGCAAAATTCTTAATGGACTTTGGAAAGTTGGCTCCTGAAATTTTGCTCCTCTTTGTATCTTTAGCTTCTACCTTTAGTGACTCGGCTGCCACATCTTCCTCAATCGGCCCCTGAGTAAGGGAAGGCTGCTTCTCTCCCTTCTCAGGCTCGCCGCGCTCCACAGTTTCTTGTGGAAGTGAACAAGAATTCATTACCCTTTCAGTTTCAGGTTTTTGTAGATCAGCCTTCATTTGTGAGTCATCATTATCTGCGTCTCTGCTGTCTGTCACGGGAGAATTCTCTCTGTTCATTTCGGGGTCATTAATTTCTCTGGTAGGTTTGTCCTGGCTTACAGCAGTCATACATGCGGTGTTTGTTATGCTGTTTTCAACAGGAGCCTCATTTGATTGAGAAAGGGAAGTCACATTGTTATCATTAATCTTTTTCTCAGACTTGACCTGGGTTTCTGGAGCATTGCTAATAGTGTTTGCCTTGCTACTCTCCCGTGACTGAGGTGGAGGTGGGGGGCCCTTTTCGTTCTGAGTGGTCTCCTTCAGTACATCTTCTTTTATAAGTTGGTTGTAATTCACATCTTGAGAATTGCTAGACAAATCTGGGACTTCCGAGGCCTCAGTCTTTTGTGTCGCCTCCGAGACTTCATGTTTTTCAACTGACGAAGACGTTGACGGCGCTTGAGAAGTTTCATGTTGCTGGTGGCTGATAACCGCGGAGCCATCATCTTTATAGTTACCGTTCTCCTGAGAGATGTCAGGCGATTCACTGATTCCTGGCGCACCTGCAGACGTGGCCAGGGCGTAGGGAGCGGCGGCGAGGTGTATGTCTGTATCTTTGTCGGTTGTCCTCTGTGCGTCTACAATTGGCTTGATAGAAAGCTTTCCTCTCACCTGGAAGATTTTTTTGAAAGTCTCCTTACGTGTCGATTTTTCCTTTTCGGATTCCTTCTTCTGTTCCTTTACCTCCACTTTCTTATTAGTGTTATGCGAAAAACCGGCTTGCGAGTCATCTCTGCTCAGTGTGTTCAATTTGATTTCGTCTCTCTTGCACCATTTGTCGGGAGGATCGTTCAGTTCATCAAGGCGAATTTCTGATTTACTTTTGGGAAGGTTTGAAGATGTCATAAACTTCTTTGATTTCAACCATTTTTGTATTCTTGACTCAGCCTTTTCGTCAAAACTTTTTACCCACTCCCGAGCCTTTTGTGACCCTCCCTTCGGCTTGTCTTTCGGCGGTGTCCCCGACTCCTTCTGTTTCGGAACAGTATTATCCACAAAGTCATAGTATTTGCTTTCTTGGCCGTCGTCAGGGTCATTGAAAGCTTCAACGACGTTTTCCTTAGAACGAGTGAGAGTTCCGCAGGCGTCGAACCACTGGTCGCTGTAATCTAGCTCCGGATGCACGGCCTCGACGACCCCTGCGTCTGTGTCCGATTCGTCGCTGTCAATAAACTCGAGGTCATCTTTCACCGACAGCAGTCCGGGGCTGGGAGGCGGAGAGGGGGGCTCGGATGGGTTTTTGTGTTCATGAACAGTGAGGACTATCGTTGGCTGGCCCTCCTGAGGTCCCCCGGCAGAGGGCACATGGATCACCTCACTGCTTGTCTCTTCGGACGCCGCCCCTCCGCTCTGGCACCCCCCATCGCCCTCTGCCTTTAGCAGCGCCGCCTTCACCTCCTCCAAAGCTGCTGCCTCATCCTTCGGGTCGACTCTGAAAGGAAAAAAAATATCAGTGCAGTGTACAGGAATACTGTCGCATGTAGATTCAAAGTAAACATACAGTAACAGTCACTCCATTAAAGGATTATTTTAGAAAAAAATATAATGGAGACAATTTAGAGAGATACTTGTTCTTAATGTTACGTGTTCTAAGTAGCATTATCATTTTAGGCACGCATCCATATTATCGGTGTTAAATCTCTTTACTGAAGGATCTCCCTCAGGCCCACAACGCTCACCTCTGCAGGGAGCCCAGGATGATTTTGTCTCACATCGGCCAAGATTCCAGTACAGTAATGAAATAAAACTGCGCGGCTTACTGCGTGCAAAACCTTCTAATAGCTAAACATAATTTTTGCAGATAAATTTACATAGCTATACCTAGATATTCACCACTCAGACACTGGCCCAGAGTATGTGGTATGTCCTTGAGAGAGAGAGAGAGAGAGAGAGAGAGAGAGAGAGAGAGAGAGAGAGAGAGAGAGAGAGAGAGAGAGAGAGAGAGAGAGAGAGAGAGAGAGAGAGAGAGAGAGAGAGAGAGAGAGAGAGAGAGAGAGAGAGTGAGAGAGAGAGAGAGAGAGAGAGAGAGAGAGAGAGAGAGAGAGAGAGAGAGAGAGAGAGAGAGAGAGAGAAAGGGCATCAAGGAAGTTGGGGGGGTGAAGGAAAGCAGGGGGGAGAGTGGTACTAAGGGGTGACGCCCAAGCACATCCGTCGGCACACTATTCATATTCTCTCTCTCTCTCTCTCTCTCTCTCTCTCTCTCTCTCTCTCTCTCTCTCTCTCTCTCTCTCTCTCTCTCTCTCTCTCTCTCTCTCTCTCTCTCTCATCATGAAGCAACTAAAAGGTAGAAAATAAGTAGACGAAAATCAACCACAACCTAAAAACATCCTCCAGCGACATTTCCTCTCTTCGTTACGCATTTTCCTTCCCCACTTCTCCCTCCCTCCCTGTCCTGCCTCCTTTACCCCCTCAGTCACCCTCACCCTCACCCTGCCACCCTCCCCACATGAGAGAGGCTGCAGGGGCTCACTCACCTTTCCCATAGCTCATTAGCCCGTATTCTTAACAGGGTTGGAATATTTTTTCATAAAAATAAAAATTCGATTTTTTTATTAAAATCAGATTTTTTAAATCGTTTTTTATAATTGATTTTTTGTTTTCACTAATTCACATTTAATTTGTTGTTAGGTAATGTATTAATTCGTGTTTATGTGTACAACATGCTTTCTCTCTCTTTTTGCTGTGGGAATAATTTGGCCCGAATTTTCATGAAAAGGTTACTTTAATTATACGCATGATGCCTGCATTACACTTAGCACGATAACCCTTTCCCTTTGAAATTCTCTGAAAGGAAATCGATACAGGATTTTTTTCCAACCAGCTGCAGACATAGTTAATACTTGCACCAGTACTTGCTTGCTTACAAGTCAGGAGATGTCTGCCACCCACTCAGTTATGTTTTGTTCCTGAGCACATACCAAAGTTGCCAACTAGATATTTTAAATACCGGTAGTAAAAAGAACATTATTAATGGGAATATAATTTTTGGTAACAAATGCCGATTGAGCATAAAATGTCTTTTATGGGGTAAGCCCACAATAATTATCAGGATGACAAATATAGTTCCAGTAGAATTCTTTAGTAAATTTACCTCTCTGACATTCTTTCCTGCTCTGGCCTATGGGACAGGTTCTGTGCAAGTCATACCTCAATAGCCAGGAATTAGACCT
Organism: Eriocheir sinensis; assembly: GCF_024679095.1. Classification (NCBI taxonomy): domain Eukaryota; kingdom Metazoa; phylum Arthropoda; class Malacostraca; order Decapoda; family Varunidae; genus Eriocheir; species Eriocheir sinensis. Next base: position 20,223,599 of record NC_066523.1, on the reverse strand, counting down.
GAAATCTCCAGTCAGTCAAAGTGCTGTAATTTCAACTATCTGGAATTTTTAAGTCATGCATACAAAGAACACATAATATTTGAATGAACACTTATATCACAATGAACACATATTACAATGAACACATTATCCTTTAATTTTGAATATAATGTGCATTGTATGCAGTGAATACAATGCTCATGATATTTAAAATTAAAAGATTTTGATTTTAATCAGTGATTTTTTCTGTGATTATAATCATTTGATTTTAATTATGCCAACCCTGATTCTTAAACGTATCGGCTCCTCAGTTCGCTCGTTTGAAAAACCTCTCGTAGAAGTTTCACTGACTGTTTTGTGATCCTAGTAATAATTTTGCATAACCTCTGCAATTTGAACAAGAAAATCACCCATGAAAACCCCGTTAATTATCTTTGTGGCTTTATTATAAACAGTCGTAACGGGAACCCGATACGTTTAAGGGTATGGACCATTGCCCCTCGTCACAGACATATATAAGTATTTTACCTAAAGGTCCTTATTACTAGACGTTTTCGGCTCTCACAGCAAATACTTTCAGGGCCATAAAGGACATTAATGAGATTTTATGAGTGCTTTTCACATTCATGGTGCAGGAGCCTTGTCAGACTATCACTAGCTTCATGAAACTACCCATGGAAATACCCACCCACAGCCTCTACAGAAACCCTGCCAAGTGTGGGTGTGTAGTGTGTAGGCCTCGAACGGTTTGAGAACATGGGCCTATAACTTACCAACCTGCTGCCTCGAACCCTAGCCACGTGTGATGCTATATTTTTTTTCGTGTATATATATTTTTAGGGGGTGTCTGTTTTTATCGAGATGTTAGTTTGTCCTGCCACAGTATTAGAGCTGTCGGAATAAACGCTGACGGGAGTGTTTACGTTGAGGAGCCATTCATTATAAGCAGGCCGGAGCACCGTCGGCGGCAGGGCGTGTCAGGCGGCGTGTCAGGGGAGCTAATCGTGGGCCCTCGTTTATCCTCCTCGTGCCAGGGGGCCGGGAGGACTATGGCGGCTTTGTTAGTCCTCCATCTGTCTCGCCCTCCTTCATTCCCCTTCGCTAAGTTCTGCCGTAGATGCTCATTCCCCTCCTCCTTCCTATGTCCAGGGTTGGCAGCGCCTCGCCTCACAGAGAGTACTCGTTAAGAACAATTAAGAACAACAATATTTTTCCATGCAGTACCTCTACACAGCACTTTGCTTCCATTAAGTACTTTGATTTGACGTTAAGTTTAAGTTATACATCTTAGTCAGACGGTTCATGTCGTCTGCCAATCTTTTTGTCGTGTAGTTACTCATCTATACATTTAAATATGTACGATTCATGTTCATATGTTGATACGTTGTTTATGTGTTAGTTTATTTGTGTGCGTGCATTCGTGCGCGCGCGGGTGTGTTCATGTGTGTGTGTGTGTGTGTGTGTGTGTGTGTGTGTGTGCTGCCGACACGTTGCCTGCCATAATTATCGCTGAGGGGCTGGGAGCTGCAGTGCCTGGAGCGAAGGAAGGGGCGGCTGGTGACACTGTTGGCACCACTGATCACCCATGTGACACGCGGAACTCGGTACCGCAAGCCAAGAATAACTCTCTCTCTCTCTCTCTCTCTCTCTCTCTCTAGTTTTTATTTACTCCCAACCTTCATTGCTGTTGTTTCGTCTACAAATAGTCTCCGTGAGGGACGCAGCACGCATTACTAGGCCAGAGGAGGAGCCTGGCCGGGTTGGAGCGGGAGGGAGTGATCCGTTTTATTATTCTAATTCATTCTCTTTTTACTATTTACCACCATTTTCAATATTAGTTTTCTTTGTTACAACAATTGTTAAAGTATTCAAGGGGATGGTGATGTAACTCGATTAGTAAGCGTAAAACATTATTTGGGAAACACTTGAGTTTCTCAACCAGTTTTCACAGAAAAGAAAATTTTTGAAGAAACAAGTTACAAGCCTCTTCTTCAGTTATTACCTCACGCCTGGCCGCCTTCTAAAAAGATATTTCAGTATGATAATGAGAAATAACAGTTTTCCAACTTTGTATTTCTTTTTTCTTTTTAGCCGCTTAATGCTAGAGTAAACTGTCTGGGCAGCAGTGACTGAAAAACAAAAATATGAACAAATCAATATATCATTAAGAAATCTCTTTTCGCACACAAGAGAGATCAAATCCCTGACAGTTTCAATTGCTGTTAAAAGAATGCTACGAATTGAGAGTACTGATAACAGATAACTATTTATTTCATACTTCTTGCCGATGCAAATCATTGATCGGTAAAAAAAATAACTTCCCAGGAGATAATTGACTTTCTTCTCTCCATGAAAATGTTTATTCATTGATTTTCCATTGCCAGCATCGCTAAGGACGGACTAGTGGGAAAGGGGGAATCTTGTATTTTCGTCCTAAATATTCATACTGTCAAGAAAACTCTGCGGGATGTAGTAGGCCAGGAACTTCGCCTCGCCATTAGCAAACTTGATTTCTGTCTTGCTTACTCTACCTGCATTACTGTGTTCATGTGCTGCAGTCCATGTCCCGTGAACTCTTGTTATTAGTAAGTCCTTTTCTCAGCCACGCCCCCTCCCCCACTACCACTAACAGCAACAGCAGCAACAATAACAACAACAACAGTACCACCACCACCACCACCACCACCACCACCACCACCAACAACAACATAGCGACGACAAAATATATCCATTCTCTCGACATCGACATCAACACTACTGCACTAAGGAAAGATAACTTGCTTCTTTTGCCTTCTGTCAAAATACCCTACTTCACCCATCCCCCCACCCCCCCATCACCACTACTACCATCACAACCACAACAATAACCCGCCCCCCCCCACACTCATTATGCCCATCCTCTTCCCCCTAAGCATATCGACAAATACCACTACCACCACCACCACCACCACCACCACCACCACCACCAACAACAACATAGCGACGACAAAATATCCATTCTCTCGACATCGACATCAACACTACTGCACTAAGGAAAGATAACTTGCTTCTTTTGCCTTCTGTCAAAATACCCTACTTCACCCATCCCCCCACCCCCCCATCACCACTACTACCACCACAACCACAACAATAACCCGCCCCCCCCCACACTCATTATGCCCATCCTCTTCCCCCTAAGCATATCGACAAATACCACTACCACCACCACCAACACTACCACCACTACTACCACAATCACAGCCGCTGCCAACCACCACCACCACCACCACCACTCCCACTCATCACGAACATTCACCACCCCCAAACATATCAACAAACACTACCATCATCAACGCAACTCTGACACATCCCCCCCTCACCACTACCACTACCACTCCTCGCACCCTACTCATCACCGCCCCCTACCTGGCACTCTCCCTTTAACCACCTTCCCCATTTTGACGGCTGCCTCTTCCTTCCTTCCTTCTTAGACATTTCTGGGACACACTCTCCCCTCGGAATGTAAGGCACGGTGGGACGCTTATGGAAGAGGCCAACGAGGCTCTGCAGCTGGGAGGGTATCGGTGTTAGTGGCGCCGTTTGTTGCTATATAGAGTCTTTTTGCCTCCCTAGCGGTGGCTGCGGCGAAGGGTGAAGGAACTATAACGGGTAAACAAATATCAGAGTAGAGACGATTTATATGGGAGGGAGAAAGGCGACACGGTGACTTCTAAATAGGGGAAGGGAGATGACAGGAAAGAGAATAAAGGAACCGTTTTAGAGAGAGAGATATAGAATTAAGGAAATCGACGGAAGAGGTTTTGCTGCGTTGTGAAGATGGATCGGAAAATTACCAGGAAGAAAAAAAAAGTAAAACAAAAAAAAAACAATAAGAAATGGATGCGAGGGGAAACAAAGGTGAGGGAAGAGAGGCGAGGGGAAGAAGGGAAGGACTAGGATGGGAAGAGTTAAGGAAGAGGAGGAGGAAGGGAAGGAGAGGAGGAGGGGAAAGAGGAAGGGAGAAGGGCGTGACAGGGCGTGGCAGGGGGCGAGGCAACACCAGGAAGTGCTCGGAGGTGAGGGAGGAGACGAGTGTTTTGTGTGGCAGGGAGGGAGACACCACCTCTCTCTCTCTCTCTCTCTCTCTCTCTCTCTCTCTCTCTCTCTCTCTCTCTCTCTCTCTCTCTCTCTCTCTCTCAAACGTTTAGAGCACAAATTCCCTTCAGGCTCAAATTTTAGGAAGATAATTGTAGTGTTTCTTTTCAGTCTTGCCTCACGTTACTGACACACACTAGAAGGTCAGGAGGGATTTTGAGGAGGGACGGAAATGCACCATCGTCTGTCTGCTTGTTTGCTTCATTATTTTGTTCGTCGTGTTGCAGTGGATGAGATGGTGTTTGTTTTATAGTGTTTTTTTCTCCGTTTGTCTGTTTGCTTCATCCGTTAGTTTGTCGTGGTGTTGGGTAGCCATGGTGTTCGTCTCTGTGTAGCTCTTTGTAGTGTATCGTCAATTCAGTGATAGAAAACGTCGCTATCCATGCTCTCGAGGTCTAGTCTATTAATTTTTCTTGTTTTCTTTGTTTGTTTTAGAATGCTATGTAATTATTCTGCTTGGGTCCGTACTCTAATTATCAGTGTTCCTATAATTATCAGTATCATTGTTATTGTTTATTATTATTATTATTATTATTATTATTATTATTATTATTATTATTATTATTATTATTATTATTATTATTATTATTATTATTTTCATTCTTGTTACGTAAGAGGTGGGAAGGACGGCAGGAATTGTGAAATGATACTGAGAAGAGAGAGAGAGAGAGAGAGAGAGAAAGAGAGAGAGAGAATGGAATACCTAAGTGAGAGGGTGACGCAGAAGTAGGAAAGGAAATATGAATAATATCAATAAAGAAAAATGTGTATGTGTGTGTGTGTGTGTGTGTGTGTGTGTGTGTGTGTGTGTCCAGCAGCTGCCTGTATTGCCATAGACATTTTCTTTCTCTGGTGTATACCCGCATGTCCCTTCCCTCACCCCCCCCCCCCCCCCAACACCTGTGAAGACAGAGGGGAGGAGAAGGAGAAGATGGATGAGGAAGAAGCTGCAGTGGTCGTGGTTGCGGTGCTAAGTAATAGAGATGGGGCAGGAGGAGGAGGTGGTATGGGTAGAGGTGAGGATGGAGGAGCAGGAGGAGGAGAAGGAGGAAGAAGAGCAGGAGTAAGCATAAATACAATGAAGAGAGGAATAGAGGAACAGTTAGGAGTAAACATGGATATAAGTAACAGAGTAAAGAGTAATAGAGGATTAGAGGGATAGCGTAGCAGGTAGGAGTGAATGCGGATATAAGAGGATACCGGTGCTTTTATGAGGCTTGTGTACCCATCATTGAAAATATATAATGAGTCGGCGTTTTCGTAGTTTGATCTAATGCTGAGGAGGAGGAGGAAATGGAGGTGGAAGAAGGGGAGGTGGAGAGGGAGGAGGAGGAGGAGGAGGAGGAGAAGGAGGAGAATAGTGCTGAGGAGGAGGAAGTGGAGAAGAAGAAGAAAA